>NC_056742.1:243471402-243666402 GCF_019279795.1 Protopterus annectens
TTTATAACATCTATTTACATAGTATGTTAAGATGTATACTAAATTCATTAATATACATCTATATTTATTTACAATACCTTAGATATATTCACACATAATTATATCTTATACATCTACACATTGCAATATATTTCTTAATATATATATATATATATATATATATTTTTTTTTTTTAAAGAAATAAGGATTAGGTAGTAATAAACAAGACAATCGGATATTTTAAGTATGATTTTAGACTATATAAGTTTAAGTCAAACAGCCTTATTAAGTATACATGTTTTTATTCAGAAGGAGTGTTACTTTAAATTACAAATGGTAACAAGGCAGAGTTTGGCGCCAAAAAGTTTTTAAATACATTGTATGTTGTGCAAAATGGCATTCTGAAGAAGTCCACATATAGTGGATGAAAGTGCTTAATGTTTGTCATATTACCACAACTTATTAAAGTAGTTTGTTACTTTTTATATTCGGATTTCATTTATTGTGCATCCGTTTTGGTGATCCAGCTCACCGGTGCTGTTGTATTCTGTTGTCGTTCGCTGGTAGTGCAACGGAGCCTGTAATAAGCTTTCGTCTTTTAATAGTGTCAAAGACTTCTTTATATATATATATATATATATATATATATATATATATATATATATATATACACACAACATACACACACAGGCATGTGTTTGCATACACATATCTGTACATAACATTACCAAAGCACACATTCTCCAAAGTCCATTCCATCAAAAATGACTTGCAGATAAAAGTACTTACTGTAAAAAATAAATAAATAAAATAAATAAATAAATGATTTTGTAGAGGGACAAACATCCCTGTAACTCCCTGCCCCAAACATACATATCAGCTCCATGATTGCACAATTCTGCAAAAAGGGGAAAATTCCTCCCATCTCAAAAAAAAAAAAATCGGTCTCCCGCAAATTCTTTTAAAAATACATTCCATTCGATGAATTTACCAATCACATTTGATCATATGTGTGGTGTTTCCATACATACAAATGCACGTGTTTGCACCCAAGCACACACACACACTATAGCTGCCACTTAAGATAACATTTAAGAAACCTGCATAGCAACTCACCTTCTATAAACAGGAATTTACACTTTTAGAAGTTAGACAGATGCTGTATGGTTTTAAGTGTTTCAGATAGTTATCTGGAAGACTAGGGCATTTATAAATATCTGAATGTATATAGCTCCTATTGTTTCGACCTTTGTCATTAACAGGCTTGCAAAGGTACACTCCATGATATAAACTGAATATTAATGATAAACTTAATCTGATGTCCATTCATGTGACACCACCCAGACAAATTATTCAGGAAGGGGATGCACCAGAGATGTGAATACTTTATTAGCTACATATTAAAAATGTTTTTATGGCACAACACTGTACATCAAGTTAGGGAATCTCCATCACTATAACCATTGGTCCTCCCTAGGTTCCATGTTCTGTGGTCTGCACTTTACAAGTTCTACCTTGCAGAGGAACATAACCTAGTGAATTCTTTTTGTGTGTGTGATGTGTTTATTCTTATCTGAAAAAGACTTATTTACACCTTTTCAACAGATTATGTTAAAATGAAAAGCAATCTATGGCATGCAAAACAAAAAACATTTTTTGAGCTGGCAGCTGTAAACATGCTGCACTTCTGCAGGAATTCACAGTGCTCACATGAAGGATTAGTTTCCTGACCAGCATGGAGAATACACCACACTCAATATCTTAAGGAGGGAGGAATACAAGTATATTGGTACATAAATTTGTCTAAGGTTAATCCCTGCCATTTTAAGTTAAGTATTTCACTGGTAAGGACATCACAGTATAACGGGGATTAGCGTTGTTGCAGCACAGCACTTATTCCTCTGGTAAGATTCTTAGCTGGGATGCCTTATCTGCAGTCTGCATATTTCTCTTTGTCTACGCGAGTGCTCATCAGATGTTCTGGTAACTTCCCACATCCTGAAAACATTCAGCAGATGAACTAGTGTCCTTCAAACTGCCAGCAGGTATGACATGTATGTCACTTAGTGAGTGGGTTACAAGAGAGTGTGCATGCATCCAAGAACAGACTGGCATCCTATTCAAGATTAGTTTCTTGCTTTGAACCCATATGAGTATGCTGAAACAGGCTCAGACTCTACTGAAAATTAGAAATGGATTAAACCCGTACCTGAAGAATGGATAAATGAATGCATGCAGAATATGACAAATGCTTGTATTCCATGTCAGGCAGGGAAAGAAAATGGAGTGCTTTTATTTTGGCTTAATTAATTTGCATGTTAAATTTCAGCAAGTTAATAAGAAGTGTAGGGTGCTTGCAAAATATAAAGGTTGAATCTGACTTGCAACTGGCGTCTCACCCTACTGCTAGTTATCCTTATCCACACCAATAACTTATTAAAGTAATATCACCTAAAATATGGATGGCTTAGACAGCCTTATTAAGAAAGATGAAGTTCTATTTTGTCTAAAGGAGATATCAGATGATATTTTCCTTCTTCTGCAGACAAATTTATTTCTGTTAGAGCACCTTAAACTCTGCTGCCATTTCCTCACACAGAAATAAGAGACGAGTGTCACTATTTAACTGGAGGTGACAGGAAGCATTCCATACAACTAAGGCATTTCAAGATGACAATGGAGTCACAATATAGGTAGCAGTAACTTCTAAGTCTTGTGAAACGTGTTCTGTTGATCTGCAGTGATTTAGCAGATCCTAAATGAGTATCTGAGAAAAAAATCCAAAGCAGACTACCTACTCTAGCATCACTCACTCACTCCACCCTGTCCCCCATTCACCACCGCAAGTATGTGGGTCAATCTTCAACAAGCTAGGCCTGCTGGATGTGGTGGATTCTTTATTAGCTCTCAAACCAGGTTTCATCTACCATCTGCGGGGGGTATAGCCATTATCTATAAATCTAATCTCCAAGTATCTCTATTTAATGAGCTTCCATCACTAGACACCAAATCTGAAATACTGTCTACCAAACTCCAAATCAACAACACCAAATCCATCAACCTAATTTGCTTGCATCTTCCCCCTGGTAACAATACTAATACTGTTGAAAACTTACTTAATTTCCTCTCTAACCAACTACCCCAGGAAACCATTGTACTGGGTGACTTCAACATAGACTGGTTAACCTGTAGTTCTCAAAACCCTACTAACCACATAAATCTCTATTGATTCTCTCAATTAATAACCACTCCTACTAGAATCCGCAAACCTAACAGGAAAGAATCTACTCTTGACTGGATCCTTATTAATAACCACCCTAGCAATTATACTCCAGGAACCCTTCCCGACAATATTAGTGACCATATGCTTACTTACATTATTAGACAAAAATTTCATATCCCAACTACTCAAACTCAAAACTTCCTGCTCAAAGAAATTCTTAAATCCTGATAGTTTCCTGAACGAATTGCAAGCATGTGACTGGTCACCACTGACCCATCTTGAACTTGATGAGGCTGTGACCTACTTCACCACTAACTTTCTTCAAATCCTAGACTACCACGCACCTTATCGCTCTTCTAGAATAAGATCCAAATCTGCCCCATGGCTAATAAAACAAACTAAGCAGAAGATGCTCCTCAGAAACAAAATATGGGCTAAATGGAGAGCTATCAAATGTCCATCTGATCACCTCCTCTTTAAACAGTTAAGAAATGCCACCAAGAAGGATACTCAGAGACAAAAAAGACTTCTACCTTCACCTCCAACAAACCAGTCAACAAACACCACAAAAATTTTGGTCAGGGATAAACAAACTTCTTCAGCCAGGACACTCGACTACTCCTGCCCCATTAGGTTTCAACCATAATAATTTCAACCGGATCCCTGATGCCTTTAATAAATACTTTACAGAAGCCATTCAAACCCTAGCCAATTCTTTACCTCCATGTACTGCTTCCCCACCCAATACCTCCAAGACTTCATCTCCTACCTTTCATATACAACCTACTCCTACATCTCTTATTTATAAACTGCTTAAAAAACTGAAACCTTGCACCCCATCTGCAGACCAACTCCCATCTGAATACCTACAAATTGCCGCAAAAGCTATACACTACTCCATATCTATACTTATTAACAGAACTATCTCTGAAGGCAAAATCCCTACCATATGGAAAGTATCTCACATCATCCCTCTACATAAAGATGGATCTTCTACTGAGCTTTCAAACTTTCGCCCTGTTGCCTTACTCTCCCCATTAGCTAAGATAATGGAAAAATGTATTCATAAACAACTACTCAACCACCTTCTACAAAATAACCTACTAGCCAACTGCCAACATGGTTTCAGACCATTCCATACCACAACGACTGCCCTTTTATCCTTCACTGACTCTATAAATAAAAATCATAACAATAACTCCTTTTCCTCTGCACTATTTATTGACCTGTCAAAAGCCTTTGATATGGTTAACCATAACTTACTTCTAGACAAACTACCATTCTCTTGATCCACAAGCATTACAATGGTTTAGGTGTTATCTTCAAAACGGACAGCAAGCAGTACTTTGGGATAACAATCTGTCTTCATTACTCCCAGTAAATATTGGAGTCCCACCACAAGGCTCTATCTTAGGTCCCCTTCTTTTTTCCTTATTTATTAACGACCTCCACATGAACATACCTTAAGCCACCTGCATTCAATATGCAGATGACTCAACCTTAATCTGTACTGCTAAGAACATAGCCTCCCTCCAGTCCCTCACCCAAACTGTGTTCCAAAATGTTGAAAACTGGTTTATGAAACATTGCTTCCTCCTTAATACCAAAAAACAAAACTACTGCTTTTTACTCCAACTCAAAAATCATCCACACCATTCTTCTCTATAACCTCTAACAATGCTACTAACATAACCCCAGATACTACCACCCACCTACTAGGTGTTACAATTGACAATCGTCTTAACTATGATGACCATATTAACGCCACCATAAAATCTGTTAACAAAAAACTTGGTACTCTCTATAGAATCAAACGCTTCCTTACCCCCACAGCCAGGAAAACTATTGCCCAGACCCACCTCATTTCTACCCTTTTCTATGCCTCTGCTATATATACTAACCTATCAAAAAACAACATCTCCAAACTTTCTACTTGTTATAATAGCACAGCTAGATTACATGTACTCCCTTTAAAACTCACCACTGTCTTAACCTCAAACAACTAGGATGGCTAGAATTGCAGAACCACATACTCTGTCAACAGTTAGTTATCACTCAGAAGATCCTATACCACCCCAATAATAACCCTATCCTCACTAATCTGATTTCACCATATAAAAATCTAGCTACACTACGTTCTGCTAATAAACTCCTGGTCTCCTCGACTAAATCTAACAACAAAGCTGGTGACTCACTTTTCTCAAACACTATAGGTAAAAACTGGAATCAGCTCCCTCCTGAACTATCTAACTAGCTTCTACTTCTCTATTCAAAAAACATATTAAAGAACATCTTAAAACTCAGTGGCTTTGCCCCTGTGCTAACCCAGACTGAAATCTATTTCTCCTCCTACTCATACCCCTTTCCCTACCCCTCTAACTTAGGCCTCTAACCTAGGCCTCCTAATCTTGTTTCTTTGTGCATAGTAAGAGGATAAATCATAAGGACTTTACTCTGTTGTGCTCATACCCACTTTATGTTTAGTACACCTGTCTTGTTCTACTTAATTTAACTTTTAGCATAATGTCTATATTCTATAATTACATCACTATAATTTTGCTTTTAACCAGTGCTACCACTATACTGTTTTCTTACATGTCTTTGTTATATATTGTTAACTTTGTTTTACTGTTCATGCTTGGAGCTTTTCTCCCTGGGCCTCTACTGAAAATGGACATTAGACTAGCCCTGTCAACAAATGTAAAATAAAATAAATAAAAATTTACAGAGGCATAATATGTTTAGTTATACTGACAGGCTCATGTGGCTAAGGATTTACACAACTCCTTGACATCCTACTGCTGAGCATCCTTCCTCATCTCACACAATCAGGCTAAATTCTGATACAGGTCCCGATAAGCAGAGACCTAAACCCTGGAGTTTGACACCTTACCTCACAAGATGACCAGACTTTCAACATAAACTACAGGAAACAAACACTGATTTCTAAGAGTATCATACAGGTATTGAGTTTTTCTACATCCCCAAGACATCAGCATAAAATCCACTTACAACTTTGAGCTAGGATTATGACAGTATGGAAAAATGGCATCAAGGATAGGACCACTGTAGCACACATTATGACTTGCATCTAAAATTGTTACAATGACAGAAAGCTACACTACACAAACTCTGACAGGAATTTACAAAACCACAGACAAAGAATTATCCATATGGAAACTAAAACAGCTTCTGACAGTTTATGTCTTTAATACTGTACAATGTCACCTTAGGCATAAAGACTACCTGCAAGGTGCTATAAGCTCCAGGCTCAGCCATAACTTCCCATCTCCCAAAGTAGTCCACAGAGACATCAGAGACATAAGAACATGCAAAAACATAAATCTTCAGGGTATTCAAAGATCATCCATCAAATTCTTTGTAGTCCATCATCATTTCTAAAATGTCATATCTTCTGACCTCCTTAGCAATGTGCAACTCCCATATCTCTTAGTCAAGGTGAAGATCCAGCACCAATCATGAAGTCTGAGATGTAATCTGGCAGATACTGAAGTAAAAAGCCTTTGAAGGTCCCAGGCTCAGATGGTCTATTAGGGAACTCTATCTCTCCACCCCACATGGAAAGATATACACCCCAGGCTGGTGATGCCAAAATGTACTGACACCTTCCTGGAAGCAGTCAATATTACCAATACCTAAACTAGAGAATGACAAAGAATCCCTAAGAGCATTTAGGACCATCTCCTTGTTAAATCTGGACTACAAGCCTTTCCTGGTGATTTGGGTCAAGAGACTTAAGGCATATTTTATATCACAAATCCATATTCTGGATTTATACCTGGTAGAAACACATGGTAATGTGCCTTAGAAGTTGCCCAAGTAGAAGGAAAGTAAAAGAAAACAATACTAACACTGCTATTAATCTGGCTGTTTCTTCAGACTGACAAAATGTTTTATACTACTGCTTGGTCGTTTATGTTCTGGATAGTCAGTTACTACCATTTCCTAAAAGGATTCATTTCAGTTTAAAACAAACTTACACTGGGGCAACAGCTGTAGTAAAATAGGGTGGCTTTGCTTCAGAGCCTCTCTGAGTTGGGGAGAGTAAAACAAGGATGTCCTCTAGCCCTCATGTTGTTTCTTTTGGCAATCGGGCTATTAATCATCTGTTCAAGGACATCCATCTCTGATCATCAAGATGGGTAAATAAAGCAGAGGTATATGCACCTGGGAACTGATCGCTGCTGGGAGTCTGGTGTTCTCCTCCAAATACACAAAAATGTAAACAGGATATTATGTTCAGAATTACAGTGGGCCCAATAAAGCTGCACAATCAATTCCCAGGAAATAAGAATCCTTTTATCAGTATAATGGTCAAGTAGTGCACATACAAAAGAATACTTTTAAGCTGGATAAATAGTTCTCTTTTGTACACTACAAGTAGTTGTTTAGCTGTCTTTCCTCAAAAATGTGAATTTGTACGCATGGTAGATGGTTTCCATTTTCTGTGAAATGCAGATGTTTATTTCAAACATTTTTTTGTTCTTTACACACACATTTATATAGATATATATATATATATATATATATATATATATACACACACACACACACACACACACACACACCAGGGTCTACTATACATGGTCGACATTCCATAACGTCGAAGACCATATGGCAGAGACATAGAAGTTATGTTCTTACCATAACGTTCCATGTTAGTTGTCTTCTTCTCGCCTTCTTCTTGCTGGATGGGATCGGAGTCACCCACCCCCACTGCCACTCTAAAAGCTCGAGTTGGTTCCACCGCTCGAGGCCCTTTTATATCCCACAATGCTAGGCGGAGTTACCTCAGATCTCGCTTTGTAAGCTAACCCCAGCTTATAATAGTATCAGAATAACTATAAACAAAGTCCACCTCTAAAACAGGAGAAAGAAGGGTGACCTATAACCTCATCCAGGAAATATGCACAACAGCATATGCCTAATAAAAGAGGTGGTAGAAAGAGAGGTCACAATCACAACTCCTCTAGGTCTGTCCAGGCCAGGGGAAGGACAGAAGAAGACAACTAACATGGAACGCTATGGTAAGAACATAACTTCTATATGTTAAGTTGTCTATCTCGCCTTCATTCTTGCTGGATGGGACCCTAAAAGGCCCCTAGCACCTTGTCCCGGTGGCCTAACGGAACAGACTCCTGAGAACAGTGGAACCAAAGTTAGCTCTATGCCTAGAAGCTAAATCCAACTTATAATGAGAAATGAAAGTGTGAGGAGTAGCCGCTGCACAAATGGTGTCAATAGGCAGTCTGTCTTGGAAGGCTAAAGAAGTAGCCAAAGCTCTGGTGGAATGGGCCTTAGGTTTATTAGGCAGCTTTTGGTGTCTAATTTCATAAACAAGGGAAATCAGAGATGTTAGCCATCTAGATAATGATACCTTTGAAACTGAAAGTCCCTTTCTGCCTTCTGCATAGGAGACAAACAGCTGGTCAGATTTTCTGAATTGTTTTGTTCTATCCAAATAGTACCTCAACTGACGATGAACATCTAAGCCAGTGTAATTTTTGTTCAGACCTATTGGAATATTCTGGAAAAAAGACAGGGAGGTCAATGCTTTGATTTAGGTTTGACGCCGAGACTACCTTAGGCAAAAAGGACGGGTTGGTTCGTAAGGATACCCTGTCCTTATGGAACAATAGATAAGGAGGTCGACAGCTGAGTGCATGAAGTTCTGAAACTCTTCTAGCTGAAGTAATAGCTACCAGAAAGAGAGTCTTCCATGACAGCAATTTTAAAGAACAGGAGGCTGCAGGTTCGAAAGGGGGAAGAATCAAAGAAGTAAGAACTAAATTTAGGTCCCAAGGAGAAGGAGGATTTCTTATAGGAGGTCTGAGAAGAAAAACTCCTTTCAAAAAGGCTTTGCAAAGCTTGTGGGACATTAAGGCAGACTCAGAAATACCCACATGAAAGTTAGAAATAGCTGCCAATTGAACTTTAAGAGTAGAAGGAGATGAACCTGCATGGAAGAGTTCAGCTAGAAAATCAAGGACTATTTGGATGGAAGCAGTGAAAGGATCTATGTCCCTTCCTTGAGCCCAATATGTGAAGCGCTTCCACTTACTCAAATAAATCTTCTGAGTGGAAGATTTATGGAAGCTATCAAAATATCTCGAACAGAGTGAGATAATTGAGGAAGCCTGGCTAAGGTTGGAACTGGAGGAACCAAGCAGTGAGGTTCAGAGAGGGGAGGAGATGAAACTGACCCGACTGATGGATCAAAAGATATGGAACTAGGTCCAGATGCCAAGGTCGCTCCAATAGAAATTGATGTAGAAAGGGGAACCACACCTGTCGAGCCCAGTAAGGAGCAATGAGGATCAACGAGGCCTTCTGAGCGATAGCTTTCTGTATCACTTCAGAGATTAGTGGGAAGGAGGAAATGCATACAGAAGTCCCCGGGGCCAAACTTGGACTAGAGCGTCTCTGCTGGGTTGGCCTGGTAAAGGGAATAGAGTGAAATAATCTCTGCACTTGCTGTTTTGGGAAGTAGCAAAAAGATCGCAGCA
Organism: Protopterus annectens; assembly: GCF_019279795.1. NCBI lineage: Eukaryota > Metazoa > Chordata > Ceratodontiformes > Protopteridae > Protopterus > Protopterus annectens. The sequence goes on from NC_056742.1 coordinate 243,481,132, forward strand.
AGGCTGACCCCACTTGAGAAAAATTTCTCTCACAACAGAGTCTTTCAGAGACCACTGTGAGGCATGAGGATAGCTCTGCTCAACTTGTCCGCGATTTGATTGGACTTCCGGGATGTATCAGAAACCGCTGAGAAGAAATCGCCCATTGCCACAATCTGAGTGCTTCGACACAGGGGTAGGACCTGGTTCCACTTTGTTTGTTGATGTACCACACTACAGACATATTGTCTGTCTGGATTGCAATCGGTCCCAAGGGAAGAGAGTCTTGAAGGGCTTGCAACGCTAAAAGCACTGCTCTCATCTCCAGAACATTTATGTGCAAGTGGCATTCGTCTGGCTGCCATGTGCCCTGGACCGTCCTGCCCTGATAATGCCCCCCACCCGATCAGGAGGCCCGCTGTCAGAGTAGCAACCGGAGGGAGGAACAAAGATCTTCCCAATAAGAGCTGAGGGGAAGACATCCACCACATGAGATGATTTCTGCACGCCTGCGTGATCATAATGGTGTGGGACATTGGAAGTTGCTGGTATGACCATTGTGTAAAGAGCATCCACTGAAGGATTCTCATGTGGAATCTGGCTAATGGAAGCAAAGGTATGGCCACCGCCATAATTCCCAACACTTTCAGAACTAACCTGGCTTTGATTCTGTTGTTGTTGAAAAGGAGTGAGACCAGTTTGTGTATGTCTGTTATTCCCTGATCTGTTAGTCTCGCAGACATGTCTACTGTGTCTAGATTTGCGCCTATGAAGGTAATAGTACGACAAGGCGACAAAACAGACTTTTCGCAATTTATTGAAATGCCTAACTTTTGACAAATGCGTGTAATCCCTGGCCATCAGAAGGAGATGCTTGGTGGGAGCTGTGAGGAGCCAGTCGCCCAAATATGGAAACACCTGGAATCCTTGTCGTCTCAGGTGAGAAGCTACCACTGCCATGCATTTGGTAAACACCGGGGCAGTGGTGAGACCAAAGGGCAGGGCCCTGAATTGAAAATGACTGGTTCCCAGCCTGAAGCGGAGGAATCTTCTGGAGTGCCTGTTCATTTTTATGTGATAGCACGATCCTGAAGGTCTACAGAGCACATCCAGTTTCCTTTTCCCAATAGGGGAAGGATGGACTGCAGCGTGACCATCCAAAATCTTGTTTTCTTGACTGATCTGTTCAAGATACTGAGATCCAAAATTGGTCTCCAGTCCCCTGTTTTCTTTGGAACTAAAAAGAACCTTGAGTAGATTCCGGATCCTTGCTGGTCTGCTGGAACTGGCTGAATTGCTCTTTTCGCAAGCAGCTTTGAAATTTCCAAAACCGCTAGATCCCTTTGAGTGGGTGGAACATCTGGAAGGGATTTTTTTGATTGGTTTGGAATGCGAAGAAAGGAATGGAATAGCCTTCGAAATGATGGACTGTACCCATTTGTCTTGAGTCAGGGATAGCCAGGCTTCTGGGTACAGTGACATTCTCGACTGCCTCGGCGGTGGCCAGTCGTGCAACACCTCAGGGATGCTGAAAGGGCTTATCAGAGAAGGCTTCTCGATTCTGGTTCTATGGACCCCCGCCTCGAGCTACCATTGTTATTCCCCGCCTCTGCCTCTGGCGGGAACCGACTCTGTGCCAGGCTAAGTCCCTTGAGATTGTTTACGGAACCACATTTTCCCACTTTTCTGGCCTTTGGGGTAAGGCCTAGAAGGAGTAGAAAACGGACTCAGACGGCAGAAAGAGTCTTGCCATCAGTCTCGCACCTAGTCAAGGTTTCTTTCACTTGAGGACCAAAGAGAGATGATCCATCGATGGGGAATTAGTGAAAGACGCTTTAAAGGGGTCCGCAAAATTGCATAGCCGCATCCAGGCATGCCTACGTAAGGCCACACCTGTCCCTGCGGCCCTGCTCGCTCCATCAGCCGCATAAGAAAGGAGGCGATGGAGGAGTTGGCTATGGAGTTCAGGGTAGCCAGCTGAGTGTTCATCTTATCTTGAAACCCGCAGCTGTAGGATCCTTCAACATGTCACCGCTTCTTGATCAAGTCCCTTTGAAGACGAGTAAAATGGCATAGGTAGTTCAGCTTAACGCATAGCAAATGTCGCTGACGAGAACATCCGCTTCCACCTGTCCATGGACCTAGATTCCTTGTTAGGTGGATGGACAGGTACTGAAGGATCAGCTAGTTCCTTCTTAGTGGCAGCAGCAACCACCATAGCATCCACAGAAACTCCTTTTGTCAAGAACTGTTTGTCTGCTGGTGCTGTTATGAATTTTGAGGGTCTCCTGGGAGTGGGGTCCACTGAATCAGGAGCCGCCATGCCTTTTAGCTACCACCTGCATGAGGGGGTCAAAGGGAGACACCCAGGAGGTGGAAGGACGAGAGCCAAACGCCTCAAGGTACACAGATTCATCCTCCCAAGGGTTGAGGGCTGGCCAATTTCCCCTCTGTTTGAGGATTTCTAGGATGTCTGCAAAAGACATCTTCAGAAGGGGAACGGGGAACCTCGAATCCTCTAAATCTGTGTCAGAGGTGACGGACTCAGGTGAGTCAATGTGTTTCCTCTTACACTTCTCTTCTGAGGGGCTCTTCTGCCAAATCAGGAGAGGCCACGGAAGAGGTTGAGATCCCCACAGGGGGTCCCTGAGGAGGTGGCTCTACGGTCCGGGATGAGGGAGTGAGTCGACTTGACCTGAGGCACCAGAGGGAGGGGCGGACGGAGCCGACTGTGGAGTAGAGCCAGGTTCTAACACACTCCGCATGACCTCAACGCAGCCCTGTCACGCAGAGCCAGAGGTCCCCGCCCCGAGAAGCTGAGAACCTCCCTCGGCACCGACAGTGATGGCTCAGGCCGGCGTCGGAGCCGAACTCACAGCGCCAAGCCCGAGAGGAAGAGCGGGTCGGACAAGGGTCCGATGCCACTCACCCCTCGAGCCGACGAGGGAAGTCCGGCGCCGAGATTCTTCAAGAAGAAATCGGAGCCGACGACGGAGCCGAAGATCTGTATCGGCACCGACGCTACCACAGTCTCGGTTCAACGCCTGCCCGAGCTCAACGGAGTCGGAGGAGGAACATATTGATGGACAGGGGCAGGCATCGACTGATGAGTCGGGCTCTGAAACATTTGGGCCAGTGCCTCGGACTTAAGAAGTCGACTCACTACCCTCTGAAGGTCATGATCTGACAGCCTCGATGACCTAGAGGAGTGAGATTTATGGCCCGCTCAGACAGCAGAGGAGATGCTGGAGCCAATGAACGGAGCCAAGGGATGGTGACCTAGATCTTTTCTAGATGTCCAAGGTCTGGTCGGAGCCGACAGGGAATTTTAATACCTCGGCTCCAGCCGGAGCCGAGGGAACCACAGAAGTTGGGACTCATCGGCTCCAGCCGGAGCCGATGCAGACGAGGTTTAGTAGCCTTAGATCTTGGCTCAGTAGCTGGAGCCGAGGACCTAGAAGCCTTGGAGGGCTTCCCAGAGACAGAGAGGGAATCCTCAGGCTTAAGTAGACCCCTTAGGATCAATTTGTTTTTCTTTCCTGCAGGACCCTGGGACTGAAGCCGGCATACAGCACAGGAGTCCTGCAGGTGCAAAGGCCCCAGACAGTAGACACAAGAAGTGTGACCGTCTGTCAGAGACATTTTCTGACAGCACGCATCACACTTCTTGAAGCCTGAGACCTTGTGTCTTTAGACATCTTAGAACAAGAAAGTGTAACCACACACACTCAGTCAAACACACTGATTACACCTTATCTTATTTTTTAAAGCTCAAAAATAAAACAACTATCAAAATGTTTTAATTAAGAGAACACACACACACCACTAGGGGAAGAAAGGCCTGAAGGCCCGAGGGAGAACTTTAAGTTCTTATGGGGAAGAAAGGATTTTGTGAAAAAAGGGTTAGAATTCCACTAAACTAAGGGAAAATGTAGTTAAAATTAAAAATAAAGGGGTTTAAGTATCCTAACTTTACTGAAAGTTTACTTACCAAGAAGCCGGTAGAAAACCAACACCTCGATCGCTGTAGCGGCAAACGAGATCTGAGGTAACTCACGCCTAGCATTGTGGGATATAAGGGGAGCCTCGAGCCGGTGGAACCAACTCTCGAGCTTTTAGAGTGAGGTCGGCTCCGAACCCATCCAGCAAGAATGAAGGCGAGATAGACAACTTAACATCATATGATCGACATTCAAAATGTCGACAATGTAATATAAAAAAAAAAACACAACAGTAACTTATCTTCAAACTATTAGAAGGGGGGCTACGCCCCCCCCCCGTAACTTAAATATACCAACTCCAAGATTGCACTACAGTGAGGAAATGGAAATCTTTCCATTCTGCACTGTACGAAGATGCCGGTTCCGCATAGTCGGCATTTCAAATGTCGATCATATGGTCTTCAACATTATGAAATGTCGACCATGTGTAGGGGACCCATATAGATATAGATATAGATATATATATATATATATAGATAGATATAGATATATATATATAAAATAGTGTCTATATCATGTAGTCAAATAACTGATTAGAACATCTCTGTTGAAAACCTGTTCAGCAAATATACTAATCTTTGAACTAAGTTTTTAGTGAAAAGTTCACTAGAGCAAAACGATGGTTGACCACCATCTGGAATTTGCCCTTTTCCCCACTGTAGTGAGATCTCGGAGTTAGTATATCTAGTTAGTGGGGGTGTGGGGGGCAATATGACATGGCAGATTTGTTTATATTTGTTTTTATCATACTTTCAAGCAACATTTCAGAATAAGTGTGCATCACTGCAATATGTTTTGTACTTTAATCATTTGTTTTTCTTCCACGGAATGAGTAAGCATAGCCCATCAGCAAACCAGGCATTACATACAAGCAATACTAAAACAAGCCGTGGAAGTAGAGGTATAAATTCTCTCATTCCTGTAGTTAATTTTAAGGTTGCAGTCAGGAAAGATACCAAGAAAGAACTAAGCAACAATCTCATAAACAAGGTTTTAAGGGAGGAGTTTTAGTATGAAAGTTTCAGAGAATCTGATCCTGGACATGGAAAGATCACTTACTTAAAAAGAGAAAGCAATTATCTCAAAAATGCCTGTTGAATTACTTTTTTTTGTGTGAAAATGTTTATTCAGGACCTTTACAACTCCAACAAATTTGGCTAAGATGTTCTGCGCAGATTACCACAACATGAATCATTTCTGCTCATCATCTGAGCTGTTGGCTGCTGAGATTTGTCTACAAAAATCAAATGGACACACAAGCTAATTTAAGTATACTTTCTCTGAACTTTAAGATTTGATATTTGTAGACATTTGTTTCATTGAATATTGTGCTCTCTTGTCTCTGCAGTTAGTCTCCTAGGCCCATCTCATTTGCTCACTCAAATGAGTACAGTGAGATCATATTTTGATTTCAGACACTCCTACCAGTCCCATCTCCTCTGCTGTGTACAGAGAGTGCACATCGGAACGATATCCCCTTATTGTATCAATCTGCTCTGCTCCCTCCCTCTACCCTAAAAAAACAAAACAAAAAAAAATATTTATACTTTCTTGAGCTGCTCTTACATAACTGTCTTCTACCTTAGTATCTTAATTTGCTGTTCTCTGTGCATTTAAGTGTTCAAGTGCTCTTATTCTGCACTTGGTGCCTCTATTTCGATTTTTCATAACTTACTGCTCTCTGCACTTGTTGTTTTGTCATTTTTAACTTATCTGCATTTATTTAAACTGTATTTGCTTTAATATTGCTACACACTCAAGTGTGCTAGCTTGTACTGCATTTAAAGTGTTTTTGCTACTGTTTTAACTGCTTTTCTGCAAAAAAAAAAAAAAAAAAAAAAAACAGTTCTAAGATTGTTTCATGCCTTTCCTGTAACTAGTCTAGTCCAGATACAGATTTGCTGTATCCAAGACTGTTTTGTAAGTTACTGAGTCTCCCCCCAGACCTTTCTGTGTTGGAGGGAAGCATTCTAGCATATCAGTGAGAGTGGTAAGCACTAGGTAGCCTATCTACCACAAGAGGGAGTAGTTTCTGGCCTAGAAATTGTACTTTACTGGTCATTTTTTCCATCCCTTTAAACTTCTGAATTAAAAGCCTGTGTTTGTACACCATGCAGCGGTGCTCAACTGAGGTAAACTATTACTGGTGCCAGAAAGTTTGCTCTTCAACTTTTCCCTTAGAACGAGCATGTTCTTTTACTTCATGCACTTCAATTAGGGTAATTGGCTAGCACTAACAGGCTTTTGTAGCATTTATTGAAGCACACAAGTGCTATCAGTACTAGCTGTTCCTAAGCAGTAACAGCACCAGTACTTATTAGTTATGACCACCCCTCCTGGTATGATTGTAGGGCAATTTCCTGCTAACCTGGTGCACTTGGGCATTCTGAGACAGTGTGGCAACTGTCTAATGTACACAGACAACCCTCTCCTCTTACCTCCCAACACTCATACCTGTGAGAGATGCACTTACATCACCAAAATGGAAGCAGTGCATGCTCCAACCAAGACCGGAGTAGCTGGTCAAGAGGAGAAGGTCAACATATGTAACTCACTACATAGAACACACAGCCCTCCAAAACACCAACCATCACAACCCACACACAGAAACACAAACCATCCACCCACCTTCACGGAGGCTCTCAATGAAAATTTACGCAAACAACAGAGACACCCGAGACAGAAACGCACTCTATCACAACACACCAACCCCAACAAACATAGCTCACCACCACAGTGTGCCCCTCAACCCAAGCCCTTAAGGCAAAACACTTTGCCCAAAGTACTAATTATAGGAGACTCAACTGTGAGGCAAACTGATGTCCCACTCACTAGGTTGAACAAGGAGAAGGTGACAGTCAGTTGTCTATCAGGTACCACGATCTGTCACATAACACATACATTCAGGTCACTCCACAACAAGTACAAATATGACTCAGTCATTGTCCATGTGAGTGTGAATGACCTAAGACGTACATCCCTGGACTACATGAAAAGAGATGCGATAGAACTCTCGGATTATGTGGCCCAGGCAGGTATGACCCTAGCCCTGAGCAGTATTCTACCATCACACAGAATGATACCACAGTAAGAGCAGAAAATGATTGACTTCAACAACTGGCTAAGTTTCTGGTGTCGATCAGTCACGAGTGGAGTCCCACAGGGCTCAGTCCTGGGCCCTCTCCTGTTTGGCATCTACTTCTCAGAAGTCCAGGCCAACCCAGAAGGACTCTGGCTGACCAAGTTCGCTGATGACTGCAAGCTAGGAGTCATTATCAACTCCAAAAGTGATGCAGACATCCTACAAAAGGGTCTCTCTGAGACCAATGACTGGTATCGAACCATGGCCTGAAGCTTAATGCAAAAAAATGCGTTATCATCCCCTTTGGAAAAAACTCAGTTCCCACAAATTACCATGTTAATGGGAGCCCACTTAACAATGAAGGGGCCATAAGAGATCTGGGCACGCAGGTCAACAGCCACCTCACCTTCGACCACCACATTGCCACGTGGTCATAAAGTCCTTCTACATGGCACATCTTATAACCAAAGGTTTTGCATCCAGGAAGAAAGAAGTCATTATCCCTCTCCACTCACCCTTCATTAGACCAGTCATCGAATATAACACTCCGTTTGGCATGTACCTGTCCAGACACCTACAACAGCTGGAGAGGCCACAAAAGTAACTCACAAAAAGAATCCTAGGCCTTAAACACATGTCCTACATGGACAGACCCAAGAAACTTCAGTTGTTCTCAGTCTCTTATCATCTACTTAGAGGTGATCTCTGCTTGACTTACAAAGCCATGTCCGACCCAGCCCTACTTGCAATGCTACACCTAAAGAAATCCCAATCCCACCATGCCACACGCTCCAGAGACCACAACCTCATTACCAAAATTAACAGAACATGCTGGAGGGACAGGTTCATCTCCCAAAGACTGCCTACACTCTGGAATAACCTTCCCATTCATGTCAAGCAGAGCACCTCACTGGCCCTCTTCAAGAGAAATCTTGACAAGTGGATGGGTTAACAGAAAGTTCACTCCAGGGATCATTCCAGTTCCACTACTGGATATGGGCACTGTGAACTAACATCGGGTGGCACGGCGCGTGGGCAATTTTTGTTTTGGGCTAGGCTTGTAAAGGCTTCAGGGCCATTAGCCTAGTACACACCTATGACCTATGAAGATGGACTGGTGAATCTTCAGGCTCAAAGAAGCACATCTTTTGGTCCTACCCAGCTGTTACGGCATACTGAAAGCACACTCTAGCAACATGTTAGCAAACTTAAAGCCAGGTACTAACCCTAAGTATTGAGCTTGTCCTACTTCTTTTGCAGGCAAATGGGATAATCAAGACAGGATGCAGCTTTTTAACAGGGATAGTCCTTACTGTTGCAAAAAAAAAACACCCAAAAGTAGAAATCATACCTGTCAAAGGAATGCTGGGGCAGCCTTTGCAAGATATATAACATAACGGAATGCAAGGTGATAGCTTTCAGAAGAAATGAAAACAAAATGATGTTAAGGTGGACACTTATTCCAGATATTCACGATATCCTTTAGGAAGAAAGGGATATAAAGTTATGAATATTCTGGAGATGGTCTAAGATCACTGTTGTGAATTAACTTCTGGATGCAGTATCTATCATCATCGCACAGTAAGCCAATATTAGGCTGAAACTACTGCTCCTTTTTTTTTTTAAACACATTATGAAGCAGTTTTTGTTGCACTACACAACAGACTCCCACGAGATGGAGCTTCCCATGTTTCCCCCACCCATTCATGCTTTTTGCTACTGTACATAAAATAGAATCTAGGTCAAGGTGTTGAGACAAATCTCATTGAGTTTCCCTTTTTTTTTTTTTTTTTTAAACACCTTTATTGAATTATCACTTGTGACATAGGCAAATTTACATTTATACAAAAGTAATGAAACTGTATTAACAAGTTCATGTTTACAATTACACTTCACATATATTGCTAAGTATCATATAACCTAAGCAACATTACATAAATTATTTGATTCCTGCCCACTGTTTTAAACAAGAAACATCTTTATTAAACCATCACTTACAACACATGCAATCATACATTTATATAAATGAAAATACACCACACCAACACAATACTAGTTGCAAGCATTTTACAACACAAACCGTTGAGTCACATTTTAGTTGAGTGTGATCACAGAGAATCACATACAGTTTCCCCATATAGAAATCAGAGTTCACTACATAGGCTAAAATTGTTCCTTTTCTATTTTCTACATAGGGTATAACTGTTCCCTATGTATTTGACAATGCAATCACGCTAGTGCATGCAAACAGCAAATGGTATGGGGGACACTGTCTCCCAGTGGTGCTGCAGGAAGCAGGGCTTATCCCTTACAAACATTTACTTCGAAATATCTTACCTGAATGTTGATATTTTATGGGGGTCCTGATGCTGCAAATGACTATCAGCTGTTAGAAATCTCCTCCTTTAATTCCTTCCATCTTCCATGCCTGGTACTACCCTGCCAGGGAGGCTCTGTAAGAAGGGAAATAAGAGGGAGTAGAAAGCAGCTTAACCACAGTATCTCCCCTCCAGATGGAGCCACCCAGCAGACTGGGAGGGGGAACTGGTGAGTAACATTGTGGAAGAAAACTAAAAAATGAAGATGGCAGCAGTGTCACATACTCTATTCATACCAGGCTGCTTTCAAGACCCACCTCCCCATTAACATACAGGCTGATGTCACCCAAGTGAACATGCAATGGTGCCAAGAGGGATATGCATCTGCCTACATAGTGATGCCGCTCTCATTTGTCCACCCACTGAGTGCAACTGTGGCTGTGTTATAGCCTTCAGCTTCATCATCAGGGGCTTGCATGCATCGTGTGCTTATATGTCTCAACACCCTCCACTCTGCAAGAGTCTAGTACCATTCCTCCCCTCCCTTGGAACAACATTTCCAGGCATCCAAGCCACCAGTTGTACTTGAGTCACCTAGAACATAGTGAGGGTTTTATCACTGAACAGAGTTGGCTTAGCTGGTTGTTGATATGCTGCAATAACTCAAGATACAGTTATCTCAACTTACTGTCATAATGACATCTTAACAGGCTAAATTCTCAGAGTTGGTGCTTAATGAGTTTGCCGTCAAAGAAATGGACCAGATCTTAAAAATTATCTCTGAAACTAGTACAATAATATTGAGGAACTGCCTGTCATGTTGAAAGCATCATATAATTTACCTCTGATCAGAAAATAAAGTTGGACGTGCAGACGCACCACAAAAGCAGATATCGGAGTACCAATATCACAGCAGAAGTATGATTACTTAGTCAAGCTAATTTAACACCAAGTGGATATCTGCCATTCCTGTCCAACTTCCAAAAGCTTCTACAGATGTTCACAGAATACAGCCGTCTTCTCTCTCCCCCAGGATATCAACTGATGCATGGCTAAAAATAGGAGCTGTATGCACTAAATGCCAAAGGCACATAATAATACTAGTTGTCAGTATGTAAAGCCCTCTAGGACTTGTATGCCATAGGTTGTGGCCGTTTATTAGTGGGTCTTTTGCCTAGTAAAATAGTAATAAGGGGGTATCCTGATGTACATACAATAATATTGTCTAATTTTTCTGCATCTTTCTTTCCCTCTCTTTTTTAATCATACTCTCGTGGAGGTGTGGTAAGACCCTCCCTTCAAACATCTGTCATTCACTTTGGAAAGTGAAAGTATGCAGACCACCTGGAAGGAGGAAGAGGAGGAGCACCTACAATGCAGAGCCGATCTTACTACCCACATAGACAGTTACAGTGGGTTTGTTCACATTAAAGTACCATGTTCATAAGGATCACTGTTACAGTACAAGTACTTACCCATGGGAAGAGTAAGTTGTGTGTCTCCATAGGGAAACAGATATTACAAGATATCCTTAAGAACTGCTATTTGCAAACTTCACCCTACTCCAGGACTGCATATAATGCTTGGAAAGTGTACACAACAGAAATCCAAAAGGCTGTCTCACAAATACCCTAAGCTGATACATTTCTAAACAACGCTGCTGTGGCAACTGCAGCTCTGGCAGAACAGGATCTCAGAGCTCTTGGTTTTATAACAAAAAATGAGTAAATTGCAAAGCTATTAGAAGAGTACTGGAATGCTTGGATTCTAGCCTGCCCTCTTTGCATGAAGGCTATAAAAAGCTGATTAGACTGCCAAAAATTCACCATCCTTGCTATACACCACATGAGCAGTGTATATAACTTATTAATGTTCATGACATGATAATTATGACTGATTTTCTTATGTTACTAATGTAAATGTTTTTCTTTGATATGCATATGTATTTGCATTTTGCATTTGTAGTTTTACTTGTATTTTGTATTGTGGAGCTTTCCTCCCCGGGCCTCCACTGAAAACAGCCTCTCTGGGCCCAGTGGGCTTCCCTAGTCATCAAACTGGAAATAAAATAAAATTCATCCTTGCCATACACTACCTGAGCAGTGTATTCATCCTTGCTATACACCACCTGAGCAGTGTCCGCACAGCTTAAAAATGCAAATCCTTTTCATCCCATTCTATGACTCTATAGAAAAACAGATAGATGAATGGCTTTGACTGCTACTTCAGAGACTACATCAAGCAAAGGAAGTGCTGGCACTAAGATTCACTCACTCAGTCTTTATGAAACATTATGTATGGTTACTTGATAAGTTGACAGAGCTTAATGAAAAACACATGCAAATGTTAAAGAAACATGACATACAGATTAGGAAGTATATGCAAGACATTTTAGATATATTGACTACGGCTGATGTTGCTATACATTCTGATATGGCTACACAGGCAAATATGGATGGGGACACTAAAGCAGAAGCTTTTACACACGAGTTACAGGACGTACAACAGAAACTTTTGAATACCATGGCAAAGGATGCAGAATTACACATTAAGATAGGATAATTACACAAACAGCAACAGGAATATACAGTTGCCAATGCAGATTTATAGAGACACATGTCAGAACATGTTAGTTCAGATAACATTAACAATCCAAATGTGCAGGTAGTGATGGGTTCTCCAGTTGAGCTCTACCAACAGTCTTGTTTGTTACAAACCATTAATCATTGGAATGACAAGAAAGGTATTTTTACAATATGCTGACATTTGAAGATTGGCTTTTGTATACTGCTGGCTTTACTGTTTTTTTTGGTATTTATTCCAAAGTGGCCGCAGTGGTGCAGTGGTTAGCGATGTCACCTCATAGCAAGAGGGTCTCCCATTCCATTCTCGGCTGGAGTGCCTTCTGTGCGGAGTCTGCATGTCTTCCCCGCGGTCGAGTGATGTTTAAAGACATGCAGGTAGGTGCATGCGTGAATGGGTGTGCCTTCTTTAAAGGCTGGGCGTCGGGCTAGCAACTCAGCACCGTAAAAATCCACTGTCAATCATTAGCGGACGGGAGTTCTGCTGTGGCGACCCCTAACTGGGAAAAGCCAAAAGACACAAAAATATATGGTTACTTGCACATGAGGGCCTGTAATTTTGAAGTTCTTCAAACTGAAGTGAAAGCTACATGAATATGGCATTCAAGAATAGGAACTTGACTGCAGTGAAAACCCTGGTTCAAAAGGGATCAGGAATCTTTTTTTTCAATCACAAAATTAAGATCTTGTGTATGAAGCTGATTCTCAGTGCTTTTAGATACAACCCTCCATTCAGAAAATGTTTATCAGTGGCAAGAAAGGATAAAGGGGGTCCAAGTGGAAGCATGCAGCAGTCTTGCTATCCCCAAGACTCTCATATAACAAACCTGGTTGTTTTCTACACAGAATTAAGAAAACTTGTGTATCCCCCTTCATCCAACAAGCATATTATACAAAATGCTACCATATGGACACCATTATGACCCAAGATGACTGGCTGTGGAGATATTGCACCAACTCAAAAAGTGATGAGGGTTGTACAAACCTAAACAATTTCAAATTAAACTGCTTGACCACTACTATTTGTAAATTTGTGGACAGAGTGATATGACAGCACATCCAAAATGAGACAAGGTTAAGGACAGATCTGGCTTTTAAATCTTGTAGCATGCTTTGAGAAGGTAATAGCAGCACATGGTGAAAACCTGAATGCATAACGCTTCTCTTCACCTTGCTATGGCTTTTGATATTGCTTGACATAAACTAACAAATCAAAGCATTAAATATCAATCCATAATAAATGTTAGGGCAAAACAAGATTAAGCAACATGACACAAGTCACATTAGGGGGTTATAAATGGAGAGATTAAACCAGAAATCAGCAAGAAAGGGAGATCAGTACTGCTGGAACTAAACTCATCCTCAAGTCTTGGTGAGCACCTTTAAGTGTTGGACCCTGTTTTTACAAAATCTCACCAAACACTGATATATATATATATATATATATATACACATACACACACACTGAATGTTATATAGCACATATCATGGAGAAAGTTAGGTTAAAAATAAGACAGTTGGAAGCACAAGTCCCAGGATAAAAAGTGCCCAATCCTGGTATACACACTGTTACCAAAACTGGAAAAAAAAAGACACAATAGAAAGCTTAGCACACAAAAACATTCCTGCAATAGGGATAGGCCAGGCTCAGGAGGAAGACCCCCCCCCCCCCCAGTTGTAAAGAGTAGTAGCAGTCTGCAAAAAGTGACAAGCCGAAAAAAACAGCCATGGAGATGACAAAGTGGACTATTGAGGATAAGAAAGAAATTGTGTATTGTTAATGTTACTCAAGAAGCCCAGAATTTCCAGGCAGACAATATTTAGAAAGATTAATGGAAAAATTAAGGGAAAGATAAATGCTTGCACAAGAAAAACTATTAAAGGTTTCAAATGGAAATTTGTATTTACTAATACAACAGATTTATGAAAAAATTACACAGACCAAGAAGGGCAGCCTGGAAAAAAAAAAGTAACACAGATGTGCGAAAACATAAACAGCAAAATCCAGAGATTCTCATAGGTAACTACTAGGCTAGCTGCCCTTGCAGACCATTAAGTTTAGCCAATTTCCATTTTTTGCTCAAATTAACAAATCTCATTTGGGTAGAGACTGGCCTTACCTATCTCATGATCGATAATTACATATTACCCCTAAATAATAACAACTGGGATCATAAAATAATTTGAGGGGAGACAATCATAGGGTGAAGCATTTAGGAGGTATTTCAGTCCATTAGGAGTACAGGGGGCTGCCTTGGTGTAAATCTTCTATTACCTATCCACAGATCCAAGTTGTGCTTGAATATGGACAGGGATGAACTTTTTCATGTGGATGGGTAGTGTGTTCCAGGCAGCAGTATCCTCTGTGAGATATACCTTCCCCACCAAACCATTCTGTTGGTGTTGTAAAGAGATTTAGATCCCTAGACTGAATATTTCTAATGCCATTTGAATTGCTGATGTTCAATAAATCCATCAGTATTGGGTGGGAGGATGCCTTGTAAGCCAAACACAGGTCACCTCTTCCCAGTCTGTAGGATACAGAGTATAGTGACAGAGCTTCGAATCAGTCCATGTAGGACATGTTTAGATCTTGTATCCTTTTAGTAACATCTCTGGGAGCATTCCAGCTGTTGCATGTGTCTGGCCAGATACATACCAAAGGGGGAATTTTATTCAATGAATGGCCTAAAGAGGGCTAAGTAAAGGGGGTGGGGGTGGGGCAATAAAATCCCTAGATATTGACACAGTTCTTTTGTTTATAAGCTGCACACTATAGAAGGACTTCCTTACAATAATGGACACATGTTGGTCAAAAGTTAGGTCACTGTCCACATAAGTTCCCAAATCCTGAGCAACTGGGTCAGTTCTTAGTGCTGTATTGTCAAAGTGGTAGTTTCCTGGCTTAGATGACTTCCCAAAAGATACAATAATGCATTTTTTGGCATTTAGCTTCAGTCCATGATTTTGGCACCAATTATATATTTAGGACAAACCTTTCCGGAGGATGGCCAAGTCATTTGTGGATTCAATGTCTGCTCCTACCATGCAGTCATCTGCAAACTTATTCAGCTGGAACCCTTTGGTACTGGCTGTTACTACAGAAAAGTAGATGCCCAACAGGACAGAACTAGCACATAACCCTGGGAAACTCCACTGGTGACTGGTCTCTTTGTGGGAGTAACTTTCCCTATTCTGATTTCCGGCATTCTATCTGAGAGCCACTTAGGAATCCATTGGTTGACATTGTGGTTTACTGCCATTTTATTTAGCTTTTCTACTATGCCCGAGTTGGGACTTGTGCCAAAAGCTTTGACCAGGCTGAGGTATGTGGTGTGTATTATTTTGCTTTCATCCATTGCTTCAGTATCCTTTTCAAAAAAAAATCCAACAGGTTGAGCAAGCATTACCTGCCCTTGATGAATCCAAACTGAGATGGGTCCAATGTCTGGAGGTTCCCTATGTCCTGACTAATTACTCCCATCAGTCTTTCCATGGTTTTGCATATGAGGATAGTCAGTCTTGTGGGTCTATAACTGCCTGGGTCTGTTGAAGATCCTCCGTTATGCACAGGAACAACATTAGCTGTTCTCCATGTGCTTAGTACAAAACTTGTGTGGAGGATGAGACTGAACAGTGTTGTTAGGGGTGTGGCTAAATTGTGCTTCGTGCTATTAAAGATGCATCTAGGGATATTATCATCAATGCATTTTTTTTAGCTTTTGCTAGCACTTTTAGGACTTGGCCCTGTGTGAAAGGTGGAAGCAAGCCAGTTTCAGTTACCTTGAGAGACAGATGGAGGGGACAGAGTAAAGTTAGAGCTAAATTTATCAAGGCAGTAGGTTCGCTACAGCTTTAGCCTCAGTGTAGGTAACATTCTCAATAAGCTCAGCGCACTGCTGCGTTGTGCTTTTTAGATTTGAAAAAAGCATTACAGAGAACTGAAAACATGAATCACAAGGTATTATAGAGCATGGTGAAGTTTATATCACATAGGGCTCACCCACTACCAACAGTTTAAAAATAGTTGCGAGAAAACCAGATATATTAGTCCGTGAAAACAGACAAAGGTAGCAGTGATCACTGAAATTGCTACACCTGGTGATTACAGTGTCTTACAAACAGAGAGACAAAGTCATAAAATACCAAGATTTGCAAGCAGAAAAGAGAGCAAAGTGGAAGAAAGATGCCCAGACAGTTACAATAGTAGTAGGAGAACCAGGCCTAATAAAAAGAGAATATACACTCATACTTTGATATACTACCAATACATGTAACTCCATATGAATTACAGAACGAGTCAGTTATGGCACAGTGTGGGTGTTGAGAAGAGCAATTCTGGCCACATCAAAGATTGAAATGATACTAAGTTCATGAACTTTAATTGTAACCCGACTTGAGAATGGGGTTCATTCCCATCATGGTATTAAAATAAAAGACTTGGAGAAATTAAATGTACAGTTGTGTACACTTACCATAAATGTAGATGTTAGAGTGTATTCATTGTTACAGTCATTACATTTGGGTTATCTGCTTGCAGGTAACCCTCAGTCGGCCTGATTAACAAAGTCTTGGGTCCTGCGTCGGTTGCTGTCCCTTCTTCAATGATGTCAGGTCGTCAGGGGTATAAAACATGCAGCCAACGCCATTATCAGTCTTTCTTGCCGTGCGGTACCCGAAGCAGAAGCAGTTCGCAAGTGCCAGTCGGCAGACTCCTGAAATTTTCATTTTCGAGTTTCAGAACCCAAGTCTACAACTAAAAGCTAAGTACCCCATTGGGGAAACTTCTTCTTGCTCCTTACCATAGAACCAAAATATGCCCTTTCTTTGGAGACAAGATCTAATTTGTAATGAGTAATAAAGGTATGAGGAGTAGCCCAAGTAGCTGCAGCACAAATATCATCCATGGATACTCTAGAATGAAAAAACTGAGGAAGTTGCCATAGATCTAGTGGAATGAGTTTGAACAGGTTTTGTCATAGCAATGCCCAATTTGTTACATACAAAGGAAACCAACGTACAGAAAGAAATTACCAGGACAAATAGAGATCCAAAAATATGTAGGTTTACTTTTAATCAAAATACCCATGCTGTGAAGTCTATAATTAACAAATACTGGCCAATAGTTTCAGCTATTCCTGAAATTAGGAATAATATAGGAGTCAGAGTAATATATGGCTAAAAAAAGATGTAACAACTTTATTAAAAAAATGCTATAAAGGAACAACTTAAGAGTTACATTTATTATTTGTAAAAAAATAAATAAATAAATAAACTATATACACTTGTAATAAATGTGTACACTGTGCTAGTATTAATACTAATAAGAATTTTATTCATCTGGTTACTAGAAAAGTATTTTATTTAAATGTTGTACACTTACCTAAGTGTACTGCATACTACGTTGTAAAAACAAACAGAAAACTTAAAGACTGCATAAGCAGCCATTTATCTGAAATAAACAGGAAGCTAACTACTAATGCACTTTACAAACATATTTCTGATAATGATGTTCCACATTCTTTTAAGTTTATGATTTTAAGTTAAATGAATCTATACATCATGGTGATTTAGTGCAACAAACTGAGCTAGAAGACTTTAAATGGATTTTAAAGCTTAAAGCACACATTTCACCAGGCTTAAATGAAACTATGTCT
Organism: Protopterus annectens; assembly: GCF_019279795.1. Lineage (NCBI taxonomy): Eukaryota > Metazoa > Chordata > Ceratodontiformes > Protopteridae > Protopterus > Protopterus annectens. The sequence goes on from NC_056742.1 coordinate 243,498,751, forward strand.
TTAAAATCTCTTCTGAAACAATTACATTACAGGGTTTAATTAATTTATCATGTGACTGCTTCTAGCACTATTTAAATTGTTTTATACTTGATTTTTGTATGCCTGATGAAGCTTTTTAAAGGAAACTTTTAAGGAGTTGCTTATTAAAATTTTTGATCTTACTTCCTTGAGCCCAGTGTTTTACATTGTGTTGTCATGGTTCCAGTGATTTTTACTATCTTGTGATTTTATTTCACTGGACTACATCTTTGTTCCTGATATGTGAGATCAACCACATGGAAGAATTGGATATGGACTGTAGGGTAATCAGATGGGAAGTAACAGATGCCTGAACTTCATCAGAAACAGCACCCGAGAGGGCATTTTTTAACTCCTTGATCAAATCCCTCTGTAGTCTAGTAAAATGTGCTAAATAGTTCAGAGACCTCAAAGCGAAGGTCACTGAAACACAGACATGCTTCCCAAATCTGTCCATCACCTGCGACTCCCTACTGGGGGGATGGACAGTGGAACTTTCCTCAGCTAGTTCCTTCTTGGTGGCCACCGCAAAGAACATGACATCAGCAGGAACTCCCTTTCCCGAAAATTGCCTATCCGCAGGTGGTGCCATTATCCTATCTAGTCTGTAAGGAATGGGCTTTATAGTGTATGGGTACTTCCATGCCTGCCACAAGATCATGTCAGTGAGTTCATCAGCAAGCAGAGTCACCCAGGAGATGGAGGGTCCAGTACTGAAAGCCTCCAGGAGGACAGATTCCTCAAACTGATAGGTTATTGGACGCCCAGCAACCCAATGTCTAAGAATTCTAGGATGTCTCCAAACAAGACATCTTCAGGAGGTGATTATGGGGATCCTTTGCCTTCACTGAAATCTGTGTCTTCAGCGATGGACTCCTCTGGGAAGTCTTTGTGCTTTCTCTTACATGTCCTCTTCTTAAGGATCTCCTCAGTGGTGTGTCCTGGGGAGGTATCAGAAGAAGAGATTACAATTCCCTAGTTGAGAGCCTGGGGATTTGGTACTGGCTCTCCCTGTGGAAGGAGATGGTGAGGCTCGAGTGCTTAAACATCATGGTAGAAGACTTAGGATGCAAGGGGAATGGTTTTGTCAGAACTGTCGAGGCAGAAAATACTTTTTTTGCAGCCTCGAAGGCACAGCAGCTCAGAGAGAGAGAGAGAGAAAACTTCCGATCTGAGAAGACAAGTTTCTGAACTGTAGGCCTTTCCTGCTCCGAGGGCAAAACCACCGAGGTGGAAGCCAGAGCTGAGCTGTCCAGTGCCTAGGCTCCGAGGTGCAGAGACAGCTCGGAAAGCTTCAGGATCGAATGCAGCAGCTCAGATCCGAAAGGCAGACTATGCTCCCGGGACCTCTCTGAATCCCATGGGACCAGAGCTCTCAGAGAAAAACTTGGATCCGAGGATAACGTTTCCTCGGATCCATGCCAGACAGATCCAGATGGCTTGGATCCAAAAACTCTGAAGCAACAGGAGTCAGAGGAGGAATCTGTACAGGGGGAGTAGCAGGCATACCGATCTCCTGACCCAGAGGGATAGGAGCCGAAGGAACACTAATCTGGCTCTGCACCAACAGAATCTTCCTCACTAGTCTCTCCACATCTTCTTCTGCAAGGTTCTGGAAGAACAAGTGTAGTATATGGGCAGAGACCTGGGTCTTTCTAAAAATGGGGAAGGTACCCCTGTCAGAGGCTGGATCCAGTGATGGGGAGTACTTTGGTCAGGTTCCTATCACGAAATCGAATAAAACAGAGAGCAAACAGCTTTAACATTGAAAATGCTGTTTATCGAGGAGTTCACTGTGAGATCACAGTACAGTGAAGATTGGAAAATTTGCCCTTTCCTCACTGTAGTGCGATCTCTGAGTTGGTATAGACAATTAGCGGGGGGGGGGGGGCAAAGCCCCCCACAGCGACTTCAATGAATGGCATTTTCGATGTTTAAGCTGTCTGTTCTGCAGTCTTTTCGATTTCGTGATATAGACCCTTTGTTGAAGTAACTTGGCAGTCAGCTGAAAGTGAGGTTCAGATTGCACTGGATCTGACGAAATTGGATCCAAGAGTTTTGTCTTCAATGGATCCAACTTAGGAGATGTCGGATCAGATCATTTTTTTCTTAGCAGAATCCTGTATTTTTGCCTTTGTTTGGATCCAGGGTTGAGACCAGGTCCTTATGAGACCTGTTTCTTGAGTAGTCCAAAGTTGAGGAGGAGGAGGATGGGAGAAAGAGGTTTTTGTAATTTTTGGGAAGAACCCTCTGATACAGCCTCTCCAAATGAAGAAGGAAGAAGACCTTTCAGTATCAGCTTATTCTTGCATTCTACTAACAGACAATGATTAAAGCTATGGTATACACAGCAGTTCTCCTGTAAATATAGAGGGCCTACATAGTGTATGGGCATCAGAAAGAGGCAGTTTGTGCCCACACTTCAAACACTTTTTAAATGCTACTGGTTTATCTGCCATCAACAGTAGTGAAAAAAAGTTTTTTTCCATATATATATATATATATATATATATATATATATATATATATATATATAGGTTTACTGTGGCAACGTTGAGACTGCCTTGGTCGACTGGCACATGGTCGAAAGGCAGTTGCCCAGGTAGGCAGAATGTCGACCCAAAATCGATCGACTTACACTACAGTGAATGGGTAGTGTAGGTCGATATTTTGGTTCGACATTGTGCAGGAAGGTCGCGCTTCAGTGAGGAACAGGGAATTAGCCCATTTCCTCACTGTAATGCAATCTCGGAGTTGGTACATTTAATGTACAGGGGGTGTGGGGGTGCAAGGGGGCATATCCCCCCTGCAAGATACTAGGAGTAACGTACCGTTGACTGTAGAGTTCAATGGCACGTTAATGTGCATAGCAGGAAGTGAGTAGCATCACCTCCTGCTATGTCGAATACACTGAACCATGGTGGTCAATGTATTCAGTTTCTCTTTGGGTTACTATTTCAAGTCGACCTTTGTTATTGGTCAGCTGAAGCCGATTCAAAATTTCAATAGTAAACCTATATATATATATATATATATATATATATATATATATATATACACACATTTATTTATAAATATATATATATAGATATATATATAGACAGAGAAACAGACCGAGAGAAAGAGTAAAAAAGGGAATGGGAAGACAATACCAACAACGGTAAAGGAGCTATGACAGTATCGCAGAAGGGAAGAAGACACTAACAATAGTATCTAAGGAATACAAAAAAATTTAACATAGAAAAAAACAGAAATTGCAAGAAACAACAAGAAGTCTATAAACATGGGTAAGGGACAGTAACAGAAAAAGTTTTTAAGTAAGGAATACAAACACACATCTAAAGAATGCTTGAGAGAGAGATGGAAGACCAAGTCTTTTGCTTGAAGCAGCAAACGAGATCTGAGGTAATTGAGGTTGGTACACTGTGCATAAGGGAGAAGCTAGAGAGTTTTTGGTTGCCACAAGCTTTAGCAATGGTTGATTCGGTTCCCAGGGATCGTATCTGAACCCATCAGTTGAGGACAGAATGAAAATTGACATCAGATCGTCAGTTACTAATTTCCTTCAAAAATAGTCTTAATATGAACATGTAAAGAGAAAGCATCAGCATGGGGTTACAACAATAAATTTTCTTGAAGGCCTATAGATTGCAAACTGAAAAATAGAAACTGTGTTTCTGTCTACTTATCCTCTGTGGGAACTGGAAGGAATACTCTATCAACTGAGAAAAAGTTACTCTTTTAAAAAAGACTGCATGAGAAGTGAACTAAGCTACATCAGGTTCAAAAAGAAGAAATAATTGTTTAAAAGACAAAAGACGCTAAACTGTATTTGCCTGTTCGCTAAAGCATGATGTGAAAGAAAAATTGTAAACTGGTATACAATTAAATTTGCCACCATAAGAAAGAATTACAGTGCACAAATACAAATGAAAGTAATCACTGCATCACAAATGTGTATGCTTCTGCAAAGTCTAATGTTTCTTAGAAGTTGCAAATTTTGGTCACATAATTATGCATTATCTAAATATTAACTGTTGAATCTTAACTTTCTCTAGAAAATGCAACTGTGAAAATACAAAATCATCTTTCAAAACATGAATTACAGCAAAAGATACAGGAAACCTTGTTTAGCACTAACATAAGCAGAGGCAGACTTAATTCAAGTAAGTTCAAGGTAATTTGCAAAACCTGTTTGTACAAATGCTATCAAGATAAGTTATGGTAGTTAAAAAAAAAAAAAAAAAAAAAGTTATGGCAGTTAGTTAACTGTATTCACTGTTTTGCTCCCTAATGTGCAGTGTGTGTGTGTGTGTTTCTTATAAATAAATAAAAAAAAAAGATTTTTACAACTGAGCATGCTAACCTTGCATGTTCAGTGTGTTATACAGATCTCATCTGATTATCAAAACAAGTGTCTCCTGGTATCAATAAATGGACTTTTGCACTTCCTGTAATGCACCTAGAAGTTGCCATGGATTTGCAAATTAATCTTTTTTTAAGTTGTGAAACTGTTTACTATGCACATTTTCCATACATTACATTGATGGCTGTGATATAGAAACAGCCACGAATATTAGAAGAAAGAGCTAATAGCAAGAATTTCATTATTATTAATAAAAAAAGCAGATGCTAGTGTCTGTATCTTTTATTTTTTTTGTCTATTTGTTCACTGGGTAACTGCACTGGACAAACTGTCCCTTTTCAGGGGGTGACCCAGTAGCACTGTCTGGTAAAGTGACTTGAATAAAGTCCCAAAGCAGGCAAATGAAGACAAAAGGAATCAAACCCTGTACCCCTGAACACAGGAAACAGCTCAGAGCTTTTGTCCTATGAGCAGACTACCAGAATGCTGTTAATCCAAACATACATGAAAAGCAATTTAATAACAGAGTTGATATTTTCTGCAAAATATATGATGAAAAGTGCATTTTTTAAGTTCTTTCATGATTCATTCTCCTGATACTAAAGATACTGTTTCCACAAAGAAATGAACAACACTTTTTCCAAGATGATTATTTTGTAATTACGTAAGTGTTGCTAAATAAGCTGAAGTCATTTGCAATTAAATTAGTTTACATTATTTATTTAGAAATGTATAGATGGGTGTAGTTTAACTCATAGATTTTTATTGACTCTGCTTCTTTTTGTGTGTGTTGCAAACAAAAACATGTTACATAATGCCAGTGTTTCTTTTTGGTAAAACATTAGCTGGTTTGTCAAAATAACATTTCAGAATTGTGTTATAGAAACAATATATTTTAAAATAACTCTGCTATGTTTTAACTGATTCTACCCCCTTTTATATATCTATTCAATAGTATATTAAAAACTGAATTTACAAGAAAATTCATAATCAGAAGGAGAAAGAGTGACACCTGCTGGTCAGATGTAGAATGTCTCCCTAAAAGTCACCCTGTCCAAATATGGATTTCTTGTAGTAAAACAACCAACAGGTCTTTCAAAGATTTAAAAAATAAATTTACTGCAAGGGAGGGACAAAGGAAGAACAACTTTACTCTATATATGTATCCTGCTGCCCTGTTCATTCTTTTAGTACATCCAGCTACCAATAAACAGACATATTTAGACCCCCTGTGAGGATTATGTCACAATTTCTTGGAAAAATTGTGATAATTTTGGTAATCATTCTAATTGTAGTGCAAATTATTCAATTGTTCTTGTTCCTGGTTGCACATACATCAAAGATTATTGCTGATGTGTGTACTACTGGCACTGGTTACAGTTAAGAGAAAATTTAAAATCTTGGAGTAAAGACTTATCCTGTGCGATTACCATCCAGAAATCCGTGGTGAGAACAGATAGCCCACATTCCACAGCAGGATTCAGGTGTGGGTTTATACAATAAAAGTATCAATTTCTCTTAGTCTGCTAATAATAAGCTATTGTCTAAGTCATACAGTTTCAATAAAACATATATGGTCTGAGTGGTACAGTGTGAATAAAGTAAATGAAATTTTTCAGCTATAGGCAATTCTTTGTAGTTACATGAAGCATACAATCATATTCTTAGTTACAGTCTAAATGGTAAATGCAAGTTTTATTAGTTATATGAATCATACAGTCACATTTCTAGTTCATGGCACAATTAAGTAACACCAACAAAAGTATGCAATTCAAACAAGTACATTTTAACTTCAAAGAGAGAGGATTTAAAGCGCTGCCAAATAAATTTGACCTAATTTAATAAGCAAGATTTTCAAACACCACAGTGATTACAAACATATTAAGGATTTATTCATAGTACATTATTAGTGATAAATATTCATTGTAAGCTAAAAATGCCTTTCAAATTAAAAGATGGCAGTTAGAGAGACATGACACATCTTTTGGAATGTCCATGCCAGGCAGACTTCCTGGTATCAAGGACATGCTTTATAAAAACTAAGTCAGTCTTTAGAACAGAACAGAACAGAATACATGAACTGGTATAATTTAATATAACATAAAAAGGGGGTGTCAGTCTTCCTCTAAAGGGACAACAAAGGCTCAATCTACTTTAAGTAAGCACAAACAGGAAAGAACATGTCATATAACAGAATATGCACAGTTAGAAATAAAGAAGAAGCCTCAATGAAGTCAAGTCTCCCATATTTTAAAGGAATTACTGACAAATGGGTAGAACAAAATGAACACATCCAAGAATAGGACTATTCAGTAAAAAAAATCCATCTTTACTAGCTGAATAGAAGTTGCATAGTGCCATACACAGGAAAACAATCTGTTATCCACTTGTTCATCAAAACACTTTTTCTTAAGGCTAAAAAGTTAATGTTTTCGGAAACCATACAAGCTGTTTTTCAGATTGCGGACGGGAATAAAGATAAGACAACAACAAACAGTAATTATAGAAAGTAGGAGCACAGACTGTAATATTTGCCTTAGCGTGGATAACCTTAATTTTACGTTAGGTAATGCCTATGGGTGTAGATATAAATTTGAAACAACTGTTCCTATCAGGAGGGGTTAAACACTATTCGAAGATGTACATAGTTTTATGTGTTTGTTTTAAGTTACTAGATTACAGGGAGTGCTTGTTTTTCTGTTTGAGGGTTTTCATTAGAATAAAGTCTTGTAGAATGTGACAGGTTCAAATGGAGATGAGACAAAAAACAACTGAATAAAGGATCAAACTGCCTAACATTAATGGATGCATGCAACACAAAAGCTGGAAATAAACATTTTAAAAAGCTGTCACACATAGTAGGTGGGAATAATAACTTCTTCTTATAATGCCTACACTATCCATATTGTTTAGGAAAATGAATGGCCTCACAGTTACAGACAAAAAGAGTACTGAACTATATTAACACATGCATACAGCAATACTACAGGAGACACATATGGAAAGAAGTTGTTGTTGTTTGTCTTTCGGCTTTTCCCGGTTAGGGGTCACCACAGTGGAACTCTGGTCCGCTAATGACTGGTAGTTGTTTTTTATGGTGTCGAGTTGCCAGCCCGACGCCCAACCTTCAACGAAGATACGCCCATTCAACGCATGTCTTTCGAACGCCCACTCGACCGCGGGGAGGACTCCACACAGAAGGCACTCCCAACCCAAGCCAAGAATCGAACGGGAGAACCTCTTGCTGTGAGGCAACAACGCTACCGCTGCACTACCACAGAAGTTACACATATGGAAAGAAGTGAGCATGTGAATTTGATAAAGACATGATTTCAGGATGGATATTCCACAAAATATCAGAGACAAAGGAAAAGGGGAGTACTGATACTAGCTGCTAGTGGATATCCAATAGTGGCAGAAGAGGAAAAGTAATAATGGTAGATTTATGGTAGTAAGGGGCTACTGGGAAGGGAGGAGGATTACACCAACATGCATTTATATTCCACCTAAAACTGCTATTATAGAAATTTTTGGGAGAAATAATCAGCTTTTATCAGGGAATATTATTTATTGGTGGGGAGTGGAAATTGATTTGCAGCAATGAGGATGTACCAGGGGACCTAGAAGGGTAAATATAAAAAAATGGGTAGATTTATGAAGAAATTTATGAAAATATTTGGCATGGAAGACATGAATTCAGTAGTAGGAACTCAGAGAATTTACATACTATTTCTCAAGGTAAAATAACTGGGCTACACCACACAGAATTTACATTTCACAGAACATATGCATTTAACTGAAAACAAAAAACACTGTAGAGCATAGAGAAGAGTCTCACTATAACAATTTTAGCATAGTACGTTTAATAGCTGCTTTCATGTTGAAAACGCTTCATCAGAAATACTCCTAACTAGTCAGAGCTTGCAGAACCAGCGTGAGGTCCTAAGGAGGTGAAGGGTCATTAACTGGTGGTCAAGGCAGAAAAAACCCTTTCATAAAGGCTTTACAAATCCTAGATGAAAAAAGGAGACTCAGAGCTCGTGGAAATAGCTGCCAACTAAAGCTCAATAGTGGAAAAACTTGCTCCCACTTGAAAAGGGGAGGACAAGAACAAAAGTATATATGAAATGGAAACAGAAAAGGGAGCCAGATTCCTGCTGTTAGTCCAGATAGAGAACCTGTTTCACTTGCTACTGTATACCTTTCTAGTGAAGGGTTTCTGGGAAGCCAGAATGATGTGTTTAATGGGCGAAGAAAGCTTGGACTGTTTTATGATCATTGGAAATGGAAAAACTATGTGGTTAGATAGCGGGTCTAAAGATTTGGAAGAGGAAGCCCTGATGGGTGGGAAATCAGATCCTAAGAGGGATCCAATACCCAAGGTGGGTACTTCAGATGAGACCTAATGAAGGAGAACCACAGTTGATGAGGCCAGAAAGGGGCAATGAGGATAAGCGACATCTCCAGCTGATGCGCTTTCTGCAGGACCTTGGGTATTAAGGGAACAGTAGGATAGGTGTAAAGGAGACTCGAGAGCCAATCATTAACTACAGCATCCCTTGGTGACTCCCAGTGGGGGGGATCAGTTCGAAGTACCTACTGCATTTGCAGTCGGCTAGGGAGGCAAAAAGGTCACAGCACAGTTGATCCCAATGGTCGAAAATCCGCTTCACTACTAACGGATTGAAGGACCACTTGTGAGGACTCAAGACAGATCTGCTGAGCTTGTCGGCCAACATGCTGGAACTCCCAAGTATGTGCATTGCAATAAAGAGGAGGCAGGAGGACATCGCTCATTCCCACACTCTCATGGCCTCTCTGCACAATGGGTAAGCACATGTCCCCCCTGTTTGCTGACATACCAGATGACTGCCATGTTGTCTGTCTGAACTGCAATCATCCCTACAGGGAGGCAGTCCTGGAAGGCTTGCAATGATGGAAGAACTGCTTTCATCTCTAGAAAGGTTATATGCAGCTTAGTCTCTACTGCGGACCACGCGGCTTGCACAATCTTACCCTGAAAATGACCCCCGCCCCAACAGGAAGGCATACATGGTCACTGTGGCCGTGGGCGGTGGGAGAGAAAAAGGCCGGCCTAGAGAGAGATCCTGAGACTGAAGCCACCACTGGAGGTGATGTGTGCACATGGGTGTCAGTTTTATGGTCATAGACAGGGGATGAAGCACAGCTGACCACTGGACAGCTAATGTCCACTGCATCACCCTCATGTGGTACCTGGCCAAGGGAACGAGATGAATAGCAGAGGCCATGTACCCAAGAGCCCGAAAAACAAGAACTGAGGGTCGTGACTGGTTTAAAATCTGCAAGACCTGATCTCATATCAACTGCCAGCAACAATTCTGTAAGGGAAGTGGAAAGCTCTTGGACCAAATCCCTTGGAGGCCGAAAAATGTGCCAAATAATTTGTCGCTCTCAGTCCAAAAGTATCTGAGGCGTACACCCGCTTTCCCAAAATGGTCTGTCGGCCACAACTCTGTTCAAGGGATGGACCGTGAAGCTCTGTTCTGGTAGCTTCTTTTTTGTGGAGGCGGCCACCACAATGGCATCGACTGGAACCTCTTTACTGCAAAAAGAATGGTCTGCAGGAGGACTAAAACTTGTCATCCCTTTTTTGAACAAGCTCCACCATGTCTGGTTCCTTCCAGGCCCTGCTGGCGATCAGATCCAATCCACTAACTCATCAGCAGGGGGGGGGGGGGGGATCTTGGTCCCTATAATCCAAGACCACTAGGATTGGATGAAGAGAAAAAGAAACTGGGAGGGGCGTGGTTCCCCTGGCTGGGGCCCCACCTCTATTTGGGCCTTCAGGAAGCTCCTCATCATCCTGTCCACATCTGATGGTAAAAGACTCCTAGAAGATCTGGGGGAGGAAGAGGAGTGAGTGGACTTGGAGGGAGACCTCCCTGACAACATACTGCCAAGTTCTGGGGAACGGATCCGATGTCTCAGAGCTGACTGAGACCTCTGTTTAGAAGTCAAAGGCAAGGGAGCATCCTCCAAAAGTATAATTGGATCCGACAGCCCTTACAGATCCGAAGGCCTAGTTAACTCAGTGGTTGGATCCGAGGCTGACTTAACCTTGATCGGATCCAAGGGCCATCAGGAGAGGACATGGATCTGACGGACTGCTCTGCAGCTCTCAAGTCCAAAATGCTCGGATTCAAGACATATCGGGCTGGAATCAGATCCGAAGGCTTAGGATCGGACAGCCGCAGTTTCTTGTTAGGAGCTGACTGCAGAAAACGGGTCTTCCTCTTCGGATTGGAAGAGGAAGCCTTTGAGGTGGGAAACAAAAGGCACAACCCCCCGCCCCCTCCAAGACGCCAGACCTTTTAGGAGGAGCTTGCTACAGCACTCTGCCAAAGCTCTGGGGTTAAATGTGGCACAAAGGTTGCATTCAAACTCCAGGTGCGGGGTGCCCAAGTAGTACATACACTCCTTGTACAAATTGGAATAAGGCATTTTCCAACCACACGAGGAGCACTTTTTAAAGCCAGCAGGCTTATCAGACATAATCCTAAACTACAACACAAAACAGTAAGCACTAAAACACTACAGCCCAAATGACTATGAAAAAAGGGTGCCAAAACCCAACACACACAACAACCTAAACTAAGCTAAGGGAGGGGAGGAATTAAAACTACAGGAATGCTAACTCACCCAAACTACCCTAGAAAAAAACTACATTAGAGAAAACTACCTAACCTAGGTACAAGAAAAGGAAAAAGTCACTTATCTAGCCAGAGCCAGAGGAACACGCGTCTGCACAGGAAGCACAGCAGACAAGATCTAGGGGTCAGAGAACAGTAGGGCATTATGGGAGAGGGAGGCCCTATGGTGATAAATGATGGCATGGATAACATTAGATCAACTCTTCTAGGGTTCTATTACAACTTTGTAGGGCACCATGGGAAAGACAAGTTACAACAAATCATGTCAACTAAGTACTGGTGATTTGGAATGTTGCGAGACATATACATCATTTGAGCAATGCAAAACTTAGGCAAACATTTTAAAGAAAAAGCCCTATACACTTCTTCAGACTTTGGGAACTTGGAAGAGGTTGCATACTGACTTCATTAGGCTTTTTTCAATGGCACCAGTTGAGTTTAAATGTATCTTAACCATAACAGACAAGTACAAGGGGTGGTTAAAGGCAATGTGCTCTAAAAGGTATGATACACAGACATTAAATCCTCTAGAAAAGGATAATTCCTATCTGGTAAATTCCATGACAAATCCATAGTGTCCAGGGTAATCACTTAATCAGTAACGTAACACAAGTCTGTCTTCAGTGACAGGGAGTAAAGCACAGAGCTCATATTCCCTACTACACCCAAAGTTCAGGAAAAACAGACAAAAGAAAATGGACCTGAAAGGCAGGTCTTAAAAAGATGACTACAGAGTAGAGAAACCAGACTCAAACATTTACCCAGGCCATTACTGAAATTACGAAATTCCTATCACAAATGGGAAGTCAAACCACATGAAATGTTACGACTAGACAGCACACACACCTGCAGGGAAATAAAACACTCTGAGGGGTTGCGGTGCCACTGGAAGAAACTCAAATGTGGGGATAGCTCTAAGATCAGTTCTGTTGGACCACAGGAAGAGTCTGAGAGACTGGTGAAGCCTGACAATTTGAACTAGAGCAAAACAGCATCTGGAAAAACAAGACCAAGATAACACTGAACCAAGTAACTAAACCCATGATCTGATGCTTCCAAAATAACAGAGTGGGTGGGTGCATATGTTATCACCAGACTGGGCATAATTTCTGTTCAAGTACAATCATACAAGGAACAGTCAAAAAGTGACTGGAAACATTATGTTCAGAATCAAAGCCTAGAAGGACTTCCAAGATAGCTGCATACTGATCAACAGATTGATTACAACTTTCATAGTGTGAATACAGAAACATTGATTTATTTTGCTATCTTTTTAACAATCTGGGTAAACATCAGTTACTGGTTAGTCACTACACTGCCTGGATGTCTGCAAAGAAGAAAGCATGAGAAAGTCAGAGAAAATCAACTAGAAATAGAAAATAAAATACTCTGATGGGATGGTGTTTTGGAGCTGTTCAACAATTCAGATCTAATCCTTGGTGCAGGAGATGGTGTCCAGTGATTTAGAAGCAAAAAATGCATCAAATGTATTCAGAGCTGTTTAAAATAATTGAAGCACTGGAGGAATATATAAAGTCATATGACAAAAGGCTACAAAGACTGGAAGAAGCTTTAAGTAGCTATTCAGAAGGTTGAAAAATTGCAGAAATAAGAGGATAAAATGAAGAAAAAAATGGGTAAATATAAGGCTTCTCAAGAAGAATCACTTCAAAAAAATAATATAGAAGAAAAAGGCACACAGAGAAAACCAGACTTTCTTTTGTATCAGAAAAACGGTAACATACTGCATTAATTTTATGAAAGTACAAGTCAGAAACTAGACTGGAATGTGTTAATTTGAAAGGGAACATCGCAAGTATGCTCCAAACTTGACAATAAAAAAACAGCCAAGTGTTAAACTAGTAAAGATGCAGTAATACCATCAGAAAGAGCTGCTCTTCTCAAAACTGTGCACAAGGGAAACATTAAAAATTGGCAACACCCGAGTGTTTGTGGAAAATGATTATTCCAGGCAGCAGAGGAGGAAGTATATCAATTGCAGTCAGGGGATTTCAAAAGGCAGGCTTGAGATTCCAGTTGCTATTTTTAGAATTTTTTTTCCTGGAGAATCAAAGACAGTTATGACTGCAGAACAGGCTAAGGAGGAAATAAAGAAAACTTTACCCAGAAAAAAAAGAGAGACTCTGCAAGGTGAAGGGGACACTGCTTCTCATTTTTCTGACCCCAGCAAAGGCCATAGAGAGACATCAAAATTAAGAAGAAACCAGGGGAACGGGAGACAACTGGTCAGTTTCCGTATGAAGATATTTTGGAGGCTTCCACAAGAAACCAGTACAAACATTCACTTGAAGCTGGACAGCAAGAGAAGGAAGAGTAAACAGTGGTAACTCTGACAGAGACATTGTTGAGGAGTGACAGGCCAGTGAGTTCCCATATGACAGAGCAACGGATGACACAGGATGAAACTGAAGAGAATGTGCCACAGGATGATGTTATAGAACTTTCTACAGAATGCCCACAGGAAATAGAGAACAAAAATTGTGTCCTTAGTTTAGAAGAAAACGAGCTAAGAGAAGAGTTGCTTGATTTAAGAGAGAAAAATAGACACATTAAGATCAATGAAAGAAACAGACTGTGGAAGGTTACTAAAACCCTAAAAAGTCACAAGTTTGATAAAACAAATGAATACAGTAATTAGGAATGCCCATAGAGATCCATGTGATATATCAGAAGTAAACAGGATATATTGCAGCTAAATGAACAACATAAAATTCTACCACAAAACACGGGGTAGTAAGGGAAAGAAAGGGGAGAAATCGAATACCATCATGGAAGTATCAAACAGAGAAAACTATAAAGCAATCAAGACAAGAAGTGCCACTGTTAGAAGAGTATAGAAGAGGGAACAGATCAATAAAAATACTCAGAAAGATAGACGTGATAAAAGTAATACACAGTATTATAACAGATCAGGATTTATCATGTACTATCACAAACAATAAACTAAAAATATCAGCAAAGGTGGAAAAACCTAGAAGCTACACATGTAAATATAAAGGAAAAGTACAAAATAAGCAATTTACTGATGACCCAAAAAAGTTTTATAGAGAATTAGGATACAAGGTAAAAGAAATTGAAAGACCATCAAAAAAAAAAGAAATGGATATATTTTGGAGAATTATTTATGAAGATCCTGTGGAACACAAACAATACAGATGCTAAATGGAAAGAAGTAAAAGAAAGAATAAGAAAAGTTCAAAGGTACAGGATATGACATGGGTTAAAGTAACAGCTAGAGAGAGAGTGAAACAAAGTTAAGAAAAGCCTCCAATTGGAAATCCTCAGGCCCAGATGCATTACCTAACTTCTGGTTAAAAGTATTAACATCTTTGCATGAAGATTTAGCCATGAGTAAGAACTATTTATATGTGCACCTTGAACAGACACCAACCTGGCTAACAGAAAAAACAATGCTCCTACTTAAGAGTAAACCTGCAAGCTACCCTACAAATTATAGACTAATAACTTGCCTTCCGACAACGTGCAAACTATACACTGGAATTGATGACAACAGAGTTTACAGTCATTTAGAAAAAAATCAATTATGGCAATAGAACAAAAGGGCAATAAAAGAAAGTCAAATGGAACAAAGGATCATTTGGGGTTAAATAATGTCATAGTAGAGAACTGTAAAAAGAGGAAAAATCTAAGTATGGCATGGATTGACTACAAAAAAGCATTTGACAGTATCCCACACACTACACTGACAAACTACATCACAGCGACTGTGAAACAGTGGCAAACCACTTTGCAGTTAATTATAACAGACAAATTATTATTCCAGGGATAAAACTCCAAAGGGGGGTATATTCCAGGGCGGCTCTCCATCACCATTGCTTTTTTTGCCTTGCCCTTAACCCATTAAACTGAGTGCTTAACAGATTAGGTCATGGCTATAATTTGGCTCCTAGGAAACAATAAAGTGTAAAGACTTCTCATCTTTTCTTGGTCAATGATTTAAAACTGTATAGCTCATCAGATCAGGAACAAAGCATAACTGCTAAGTAGTCAAAACTTTCAGATGATATAAGAATGTCATTTGCTCTTCATAAATGTGCAAAAGCAACCTTTAAAGCAGGAAAGCTGGAGTACCAAGAAAACATCAGTCTAAGACAAGAATGTGCTATAAAAGAACTTGAGCAAGAGGGAGTTTATAAATACCCAGACAGTTCCAATAGTAGTAGGAGCAACGGGTCTTATAAAAAAGAATTTACAATAGTATTTAGATATATTACCAATGCATGTAACTCCATATGATTTGCAGGAGGAGACATTACTGGAAGCATTGCGGGTGCTGCAAAGAGCACTTCTGGCTGACATCAAAGATTGAAACAATACTAATTTCATGAACTTTAACTGTACTTTGACTTAGGAATGAGATCCATTCCCGTCATTGTATTAGAAATCCAAACGACTTGGAGAAATTTAAAAAAGAGAGAGACCTTGGCAGTGAAACCTTTTCCACTGTTCCACAAAAACAAATGAATAACAGAAAAAAACACAGCAGATGACTAGAAAAATCAGGAGTGCCTTAGACTTGAATCACAGATCAGTATCGGATGGCTGAGATTTCGAAGGTCAGCAATAATGTGAAAGAAGGAAATAAAATAAATTGTAAAGTGTCAATTACATAAGATGTAGACTGTACATAACAACTGTCCTGCAAGAAGTGTTTAAAAAAGACTGGAAGCTTGTTGACTCTTCTGAATTGGTGGGAGGACTAACACTTGTAATTCTTACTTTTTCATTAAAGGAAACCTCCACCCTAGAACTCAAAAAACATGCGTTTCCATTGTATCTATTTTTACTGCCTTAAAATCACTCCAAGTGCTTCTTTTAAAATTTTAATGCGTTTCCACAAAAATGGAGGATGATGGGGCCTACCTTGGTAATGTACTCTTGTTTTCTTGCCTTCTTCCGAGAATACACTTCAAGTCCTCCTTATAGGAGTCACACTAGACAGAAGTGGTGTTGTTTTCTCATTCCTTATTAAGACAGAATGACGACAGGACTGTGAAGCACTGTCATCTAACACACCTTCTCTAATAGAGCTGCTTCTATTTTTCCTGACTGAGCCTCATTTATCAGTCTTTAAGGGCTTGTTTTATGCTATAAATAGCTGTTAGCTACTTCCAGCAAAACAAAGTAGGTAAATGGCAGGCTTTTGTAAATGGATTCTTTTGTAGTTCTAAAAGAACTGACAGACCTTCCCCCATACTCTTGTACTGGTGTGGTAAAACTCTCACTGCAGTAAATGATCCTTGCTGTATCATGTGCAGGTGATAAGTAGTGCTCGAAAGGACTACAAAGTATGTATGTCTGCTACTTCCCAATGCCTTCATTGGAAGTTTCTTTCTTTCTCATAAATGATGCAGAATTAAAAATGTGCTTTACTAGTTCCTTAGCTATTTCTGTCATGTAACCCCCATTTTTTCTATTTCCTATTTATTTATACTTTGGTAATCAGAAAAGTGAACTGGCCCCAGGACCCTTTTCACCCATGACTTGGGCTACACTGGCAAATATAATAAATTCTCTTAAGCAATACAAAGAAAAAAAAACATTGACAAAGATTCCATGTGCAACATACAGTCAATGTGTGACAGTCAGGGCTTTTTTTTCAGATGGTACACAAGAAGGGGTCATGGCATCGACTACCCATGCTGGCTGGGAGATTAATTTTCTTTTAATTAAAAAAGAATTAAGTTTTGTTTTTTAAAGGACATTCTTCTTTACGAATGCCCTGTGCGTCCAGTTGCACAGATGAACTGTTGCTTCTGTGCGACCAATGTTTACATCTTCCTCTACTGTGCACATAGAATTTAAATTCCTAAAGACATTTGGACTGTGGACCACAACTGGTTAAGTGAGAGGTAGGTAGGTAGGGGTGTGTTTGTATAAGTAGTAGGTAGGTAGGGTATGTGCGGGTGTGTAAGAAGCAGTGATAAGAATTTTTTTTTTTACTTTGCTAGGAACGAGTCAGAATTTGTGAGCTGGCAGACATTCCCAAGATTTAATTTTCACCAGGAGCAATGTATTTACAGGTTTCCAAGCAGGCAGTTTGCAAACATTATCAAGTAGGCATAAGTGCAGCAGCATTTTGATAACTTTCTTTACTTTGCATATTTGTGGTAGCAACAGATTTACTGATCCCCGAGCAGGCAGCTTGCAGAGATTTTCAGAGACTGTGGGTCAGTTTGCAGAGGTTCCAACAGAGTGCGTATCAGTTTGCCAAGGTTCCAATCATGTATAAGAGAGAGGTAGGGGTGTGTGTGTGCGCGCGCGCGCATGAGAGAGGTGGGGGGGTTATACCTCCCACTTGTCCAGATTTTCACATAATGTCCATATTTTTGCTTCATATTTTTGTTCTGTTTCTCAAAAAAGTGTGTTTTTTTTCTGGCAAATTATTGAGGACTGAAGTCAGAAAATAATGGCTGACATTTGAGCTTTAGACTTCATACCCTTCAGAAAATTCATACCAATACAAAACATGTTATTCTACCAACCTCCTAGGTATGAAAGAGCAATATTTAAAAGGTGTCCCTATTTCTGGGCCTTTGTGGCTTTGTCCAGATTTTTTGCTCTAAGAGGTTGAGAGGTATGTTGGGTGTAAGAGGGAGATAGTGGATGTGTTTGTCATGCCTCTCAACTGTACAGAATGTCCTGTTATTTGCCTTATATTTTTGGTCTGGTCCTCATTATTTTTTTTGACAAATCACTGGGGTGAACTAAGGATTAAAGTTATAAATAATGACATGCATTTGAGTTTCAGACTTTGTATCCTTCAAAAAATGCATTCTAACAAAAATTTTGTTATTCTAGCAACTTTCTAAGTTTATAAGAGCAATATATAAAATATGTCCCTAGTTTTGGAAATTTGCTCCCCCCCATTATGACAGGCTTTGTCCAGATTTCTTGCGTTAAGAGGTATGTGTGTGTGTGTGTGTGTGTGTGTGTGTGTGTGTGTGTGTGTGTGTGTGTGTGTGTGTGGAAAGGAAGTGAGGGAGGAAGGTGTGTGTGTGTGCGTGCGTGTCAATGAGAGAGAGGTGCGTGTGTGTGTGTGTGTGTGTGAGAGAGAGGTGGGTGTGTGTGTGTGTGTGTGTGTGTGTGTGTGTAAATGGTATGTGTGTGTGTGTGTGTGTGTGTGTGTGTGTACATGGTGTGTGTGTGCGTGTGTGTGTGTGTGTGTGTGTGTGTGTGGAAAGGAAGTGAGGGAGAAGGTAGGGGTGTGTGTGTGTGTGTGTGTGTGTGTGTGTGTGTGTGTGTGTGTGTGTGTGTGAGAGAGTTGGAGTCAGGAGGGTGTATGTGTGTGAGAGGGAGTCAGGAAAGTGTGTGTGTGTGTGTGTGTGTGTGTGTGTGTGTGTGTGTGTGTGTGCGCGCGCAAGAGTTAGGTAGCACACCCTCAACTGCCCAGGTTTTTGCAGAATGTCCAGATTTTTGCCCCATATTTTTCACTGTTCCTCATAAAAAAAGATTGACGTTGCTAAATAGTGACAGACATTTGAGTTTTATACTTCATGTCCTTTAGAAAAAGCATACCAAGACCAATCCTGTTATTCTAGCAATTTTCTAAGTTCATGAAAGCAATATTTTAATCTGCCCCTATTTATTTTAGGCTTTGTCCAGATTTCTTGCACTAAGATGTTGAGGTGTGTGTGTGTGTGTGTGTGTGTGTGTGTGTATGTATGTGTTAGAGAAAAAGAGAGAGAGTGAAATGCCCTAGTTAAGGCTAGCAGGTGGTTAGTAATTGCTTAAGCTCAAACCCTGTACCTTAGCTACAGGAAACAAGAGCCTGAATCATCTATCCAACTACCAAGCTGCCTTTTTCAAGGAACTGAGTTTCAGGTACATTTATTTATTTATTTTATTTTACATTTCTTAACCGGGTAGTGTCCGGCTGGGCAAGTAGCCCATTTTCAGTGCAGAAAAGCTCCATAACAATAATACAAAAAAGATTAAAACAATTTTATAAAGATTTACAAAGAATATACAAAAAGTTTAACAATTGCCTACAATCACAATTTACAAAAATGAGAATGTAAAACAGAAAGCATTACACTTCCTAAGCCTTACTACAGACAGTAATCTGAAACTCATTAGATACATAACTAAATAAACATTGTGGTATTTTCGTTTGGCAGAATACGACAAGGAGAAAGAAAGTGGAAAAGAAACATCTAATTGATGGAATGATGGCATTTTCAAGGAATTGTGAGCTTTAAGGGAAGAGAAGTTTACTGCTGCTCACGCTAAGTCTGTTTACAATGTGCAACTGTTTTGTTTAGCAAATGATATCAATACTGTGGCATAGAATTTTAAAGCTGTGTTAGTAGCAATACAGGTAGCATGCTTGTATTTTGATGCAGAAGGCTGTGGGTTCTACTCCCACAGCATGTAGATGGATTGTTGATACTATGTTGTATTTTAAGGGGGTGGGGTGTCGCAGTCCTGAGTATGTCCTCCTTTGGATGAGATGCCTAGTAACTATGAACCTATTTTCAGTTTGCCATCTATTCCCTATAGCAATATTACCAGTTTACCATTTTTTTTTTAATTTAACATAGGCAATTTATTCTTCAAGGGCAGCAGGCACTGAATTTGTAGATGTAACACTGAAATATAAAGTTGTTTGCTAGCAGCAACCTTTTCATTCACTACAGATCTTTTTAATGTGGAATTATTCAGATGACTTTTACTTTTGCAGAGATTGTGCATGCTGACTGAAATTAGTGGGTTTTAATGACAGAAGTTTGAGTGGCCTTTTACGGCTGAAATATTCTGAATTGGGCAGTTTTGTCTTTATTGATGCATATGTTTCATTGCTTACTGGAAAAATGTTCAAAACTATAAATTCAAAACATGCTCTAACAAGTGGTGCTGTATTAATGCAAGGAATATTAATTTAATTATTGCATATTATAATTTAATACAATCAGGAAGGTGAATAAAAACTTTTGCATGGTCCTAAAATGTGTGCAAGCGGCCTATGATTTGAAAACAGCCCAAAGGTAAACTTTATCTGCCACTGGCCAGATGCATTTTCTTTGAATGTGGCTTTCACTGCTGTTTCAGTGAATGTGAGTTTCAAAGCCAGAGAAGTTTTAATGCTAAGTCTGTTTTCACTGAGACTGTACTGCTTTGTTTAGCAAATGTCTATCAGGGTTAGTGTTATAAAATTTGAAATTAAAGTTTTAAATTAAATCCAAATATCTATAATCATTGTAAAAGTAAAGCAGAAAACACAGTTTTAAACAGTGATTATGGCAACTGGGGAGAAACCGTCAAGTAATAGGACACTGGAATAGCTGTGTTTGGTGGTGGTGGGGGGGGGGGGGGCTGCTGACCAAAACACAATGTAAGCATACAGACACATTTTTGTTTACAAAAAAAAGCACTGGTGACAGTGAATAATTAAAACATTAAATAATATGTACTAGAATGTCCACATTAATAATGTTTTACTCTATTATGTTAACTTTATTATAAATAAAGAATTGTATGTACCCATACTGTAGAACTAACATCGGGTGGCACGGTGCCTGCGCAATTTTTTTGGGCTAGGCTTGTAAAGGCTTCAGGGCCATTAGCCTAGTACACACCTATGACCTTACAGTGCTGTAAGATGTTACTGTTCTCTAAATGACTAGGAATCATCAAGTCAATGTTTTACGGCTTCACAAAAGAAACGGTCAGGGGGATAACTATAACTGCATCACTTCTGCTGCCCTAAGACAGTATGAAAACATACTGAACTACAAATTTTGGAATGGAACAACCATTGCAATTATGCCTATTAACTAGTATAGTGAAAAAGATTTGGGACATGTAGAAAGTAGGAGAAAGGGGGTTGATAAGGATGATGACAATTAAATAATACACACATGCATGCATACTCCTGTCTGTGTGTGTGTGTGTATATATATATGTATATATATATATATATATATATATATATATATATATATATACATATTTGTATGCATCTGTATACATGTGTACTTTGCATATAAACACTCACATATGCCCATCCATCCGTCAGTGCATGACTACTTACAAAAACATCTATTGCATATTTCTCTCTAAATGTATTCACACTGTACTGCATCCCACATATAGTATCACACATGCTACATATAGTTTTACACACACACATACATGCATCTGTGTGCGTTATGTTTAGACACACATACAGTTACACAAAATTTCTATTCTGATTTGTCTTTATTTAAATGACATGAAGTACACACACAGGCATATAATCTATTTCTCCATTATACACACACACGTTTTGTACATACATGTAAGATGTGTGCACTGCTACACTCATATATAGCACACACATACACAAACACATGCACACACTAATATATATATATATATATATATATATATATATATATATATATATATATATATCTATAGAGAGAGAGAGAGACACACATATACATACACACAGACAGAGTCACACATGTACATTTAAACACAGTTAAGTACTTCTGATTTCCTTTTCTTAATGTCTTTAATGCAAGGGCACACAGTAAACGTATGTTAAAATAAATACAGCTGTACATTATGGTTGCCATCAATGGTCACATTTCCTTTGTGGAACAGAAAATGCTCATGCACTAACTCTAAGGACTGACTCAAAGTCAGTGAGAATCTCTTACCATAGATCTGTGTGTACCAGATATGAATTCCCGTCTGGAAGGATGTCACAAAAATGCATAAAATACCTTTTTATGAACAGTATCACTACATATGGTTGATAGGGTTGCCACCTGTCTCGGTTTCTGCAGTTTTGTCCTGTGTGTGTGTGTGTGGGGGGGGGGCTTGAAAATGGTAAAATGTGTTGATACTTTACAAGAAAAAAAAATAATTTTTGTGAAACAAATACGGCCAAAAAGATCTATACTTGAACTTAAAAACACAAGAAAGCTGCAACCAAAATAAAAGCAAGGACTGTTGATTTATTTACACTGTAAATACAAACGAAGGACAACTAAGCGCTTTTGCCCAAAAAATATATAGGCTTCTTCAGAGTTGCCTCAAAAAATTCAAGAAAAATATTTAAATACAATAATTTACCCAAACTACCAATCTGATTTTAAAACCAATATTTCTATAATTGAACCTTTTTAAAGAGAAAAGCACACACTTTACCAAATACATTAAATAACTATAAATAAATTTGAATTTAAACACGTTCCCCAATAATCAAAAAAAATTTTAGTTACAATAACTTCAAGAAAAACTTTAGGAAATCTGATCATGTTTCAGTTTTAAAAATTGTTTTACCAAAATAAAATCATTCAAACCAGGAAACACCATAGCATTTAAACAAAGCTGCCATTTGGATTCCTTGACTTCTAGGAGGGTTTTCCCATCCCCACCCCTTTCATTGTATGATACTTTATCAATTATGAAAAAAATGAATTTGTTGAAACTCAGACATTTGGTTGAATGTAAACACAAAGCATTGTGAACGTCTTTGTTTTTAATGGCCCTTAAATGTTTCCCTATTCTGTCTCTAAGTCTCCGGGTAGTTTTCCCCACATAAAACCCGGAGCAAGATAGACAGGTAGCTAAATATACTACCATGGAGGAATTGCAGTTGCATTTGCCTGGACATTGTAAAGACAAAGCTACATTTGCAACTGTAACATAAGGGCCATTGTTAATGTATTTACATGTTCTACATGCCCCACATTTAGACATGATAGACTTGTAAGTTCCTTTCTGACCTTGATGTTTCATTTCTAGAATGTTTTTTATATTCCTGCCTTTACTGAACACAATCAATGGCTTTGGTCCAAGATTCTGAAGCATCTCATTTTCAAAACGAAATTCCCAACGTTTAGTAATCTAGTCTATCATTTTGTGGGCATGCTCATTATATCGAATGATCATTGCATTCCTAAACCTTGTTCTAAGGTCAAAATTGGTGCCAGAGTTGATGCACTCTTGTGCATTACTCCTTTTTTTAATATTAATAAACAGTTTAAGGGGATAACCTCTTTCAATAAATAAACCTATCAACATCTCTCTTTTGAAAGTTTCATTTGCACTGGTCAATCTCAAAATCCTGACCATCTGCCCTTTAATGACGCTTCTTCTTTGATGTTGGGGGTGGTTACTACTATAGTGTAGTAAAGTGTTAGAAAGTAGATTTCCTAAACACTGAACTCATCAATACTTCAGCTACTTTAGTCAAATGTATGTCCAAATCATTTTGTTTCCAAATTACTGGTAAACATTAAAAAAGTTGTTCCATTTAAATGATTGACAAAGTCATGAGCTTCTTTCTCTGTCTGTCTCCACAAAATCAGGATATCATCCAGAAATCTATTGTAAGACAAAATTTTGCCCTTGAATTCAGAGTTCAATACATGTTTCCTTTCCCATTCTAATAGAACTAAATTAGCATATATGGGAGCACATCTGGCTCCCATAGCTATACCAGCTCCTACGAATAACAGAAAATTATTAGTGAGAACTATTTCCATGAATTCTACTAGTAGATGGACCATATTTAGGTCCATTTTGTCAATAAAAGTTACTCTTTAAACATTTCAATTCCAGTATCATGGGGATAACCGTGAACAGACTGACTACATCGATAGTCAAAAAAAATATATTGACTACTATTTCTGTATCTACCCAACCTTTCTAGGCAATGCCAAAAGTCTCTAATAATATGTTCAACTTCTTTTGTCAAAGGACCAGATTTATTATCCACCCATGCTGCCAAAGGTTCTGTTTTAGAACCCCTGGCTGCAACTATAGGTCTAAACGGTGGATTTGTAATACTTTTGTTTGTTTTCGGAATCCCAAAAATATGAGGTATTTTTTGATTTTTGACTGACAAATAATCAAACTCTTTCTCATTAATAACTCCTTTGAAAAAAGCTTCTGAAAGAATAATATCAATCCAGGCATAGGCTCTACTGACCTCATGTCTGGATGTGCTCCCATATATACTAATTTAGTTCTCTTATGTAAATTTGTCAGAAGAGGTTAACAACTGCCTTTAAACCCTTGAATGATCTATATGCTTTGTTTTGCTATGAAAAGGGGAGTGTTTAGTTCCCTTTCTCTCTGCAATAAAAACAATGGAAAACAATTCCACAGCTTTCTTTTTTTTTCTATAGCAGTTACTGTACTTTTGAGTTTAGCAGGATTAACAACCCATCTAAAATTGACAGCAGTACCCAACAGGGTAAACTACACATTTATCTGTGTCTATGGTAAGTCATGCAGGTGAAGACGAATTCCTCTGTAAAGTATGTGAAAAGTTAAGCTTGAAAAAAATAAAAAGTAGGTAGGCTTTCCCTTCCTTCGATTATTCCAAGGCAAGAAAATTAAAGTTTTAAAAAGTACAAGCAGGTTTCTGGTGCCTACACAATACTGAAAATATACTGCAGGGAGAAATAAACTTAAGGATTGAGTTAAACTGTAGTAGAGGGTGGAGTTTTCCCTTAATGTTTAGGACGACAATGAAGGGAACTGAAGATGTAGCTATAAGTAATAAAGTTTTTGATCTTAGTAAAATGCGTACAATAAATGTTTTGAAGTAAACTACATATTATATTGTACAGTGTTTCTATGTAGTATGCAGAGGTATTTTAAATGTGAGATGGAGAGTTTCATCATTGGCTGCTGTTTATGCTACTAATATTAAAGTAAGAAAATATTTTTTCTTGATTGCAATATATCCAGGGTTTATACTGTAATAAAATAAAGGCCGGATTTAAGGAATACAATGCTGTCACTTATGGCTGCTATGAAAGACGTAAATGTCTACTGATCTGTGTATTAAACCATAATAGGTTCCCACTGTATTTATAGGGGGGGGTACATTTTTTGATTTATGCTGCAGACAAGGGATAATTTTTAAAAGAAAACTGGCTACAAAATGGAAAGCATAGAAATTGGCAATGTTCCAGTACTTACAAAAGAGTGGTTTCTTGCCTAAGAAAAGCTATTGGTGTTTTTTCCCCATCATCAACAAGTGCCAGCACCTGTAGATGGTTAGGCTACAGTTGCAGGCAATTAATCAGGAAAAGACAGAAGAATGTGTTCTGAGGCATTTGTACAAGAAACATCATGAATAGACCTTAAAGGGGAACAGGAAAGCAGTTAAGTGAAAATAAATGCAAGTTTTACATTAAGAGAAGTCAGTGTATTTGCATAGCACTGCATGGTTTAGTTTATTTAAGGGTAGCCACTGATCCTTATCTTAAGGCTTAAAAATCAGTTACCAGAGAGCATTCAAGCTGTTTTACAAATCTGGGAAGGGAAACAGAGATAGGACAAGAGTAGATAGTATCAGTGCAAAGAGCATACAGGCACAAGCATGAGACACAGTATTATTAAATCTAACTTTAGAATAGGTAAAGCCTTTAAGTACACCTATTTGGGGTAACTGCCTCTACATGGAAAGACAAGTACCCTTTTTTGTATATAGCTGTGTGTGCTTGCTGCAAGTTAAAATGGGTTGGATGTTTCAAAATGCATTCAGTTTGTTTCTTCAGTATTTTATAGAAACAAAGTCTGGAAAATGTGAAGTGGATTCAACAGATGCAAAGTAGAGATAGCATACAAGATCAAACTGCCAAGGATTAATAAGTGCATGTAAATTGCATGTTGGAAATACATTCAGAAGAACTATCATGCAGAGTATGTGAATGCAATCACTTCTTAACAGAATGACTGCACTGCCTTATCAATTTTATCACAGAATGTCAATGGCACTGCATGTATGGACAAAAAGCAGAGAGTACTGAAATATAAGTAGTGTAGGGTGAAAATAATAATGTTACAGGAGACCTGTAAGGATAGAAATGAGAATGTAAATTTGGAAAGGAAAGGGCTTCAGAATGGAAATACAGCAAAGTATCTGGAACAAAGGAAAAGGAGGTTAGCAATACTGAATGCGAGAGGGGTCCCCATACTGATAGAAAAGTAGAAGAAAGAAAACTGTAGATTTGTGGTAATAAGGAGTTACAGGAGAGAAAGGAATACTATCTGATATGTACTTACTATCATGGAGCTTAAAGATGATTTTAGGAGAAACAAGGAATATTTTTTGATGGGGACTGGAATCCAGTTTTCAATAGACAAGATATATCATGGGGACCTAGAAGAGAAAATATAACATAAGAGGGTAGATTTCAGAAGAAATATGAGAGTATTTGGAAAGGAAGATGTGAATACTAGCAGGATCTCAGGCATAACTTAAATATAATTCCTCAAGGTATAAAATCTGGGCTAATCCAGATGGCAATTACACTGCACAGAACTTCCAAGATAGCTGCACACTGATCAACAACTTGACTTCAACTCTCCCACTGTGAAAACAGAAACTGATTAAAAAGAAAAAAAAAACAGCCACTGATGTCAGCTTGGGTAAAATTTAGTTACAGGCTAATAAGTGCACTGCCTGGATACCCGCAAAGAAAAAAAATAACAGAGCCCGAAAGAAAATCGACTAGGAAAGGGTGAAGAGAAAACACTGACTGGGAAGAATCCTGTAGCTGTTCAGCAAAAGCTGTTCAAGCTCTAGCTTTGTTGTAAGACATGGTAGAGGAAAAATAAGTCAACTCTTCCCAGAGCTGATTAAAATAAACAAAACACTGAAAAAGTTTATCAACAGAAAAGAAAAAAAAAAACAGGAGGATGAAAAAATGGACAAACCTTTAAAAAGATATTCAGATAATAAAACTGCAAAAATCAGAAGTTGAAAAGAGGAAAAGGCTGGCAGACTATGAGACTTTTCAAGAAGATATATTTCAAAAAAAATGGTAGAATTAGAGGACAGAACACTTAGGAAAAATATGAGATTTTCTGCTGTACCAGAGGAACCAGAAGGAACAGACTCTTAATTTTATGAAGGTACAAATAAGCAAATGGACTGGTATTCCACAGCAGGAACTGTTAATTGAAACGCATACTGTGTGTATGCTCCAAATCTAGCCATGAGAAAGCAGCCAAGACCTTCATTAGTAAATATGAAACCTTACTATCAGGAAGAGTTAATTCTTGCAAAACTGTGGCAAAAGGGCAAAGTATTAAAAGCTAGAAACAGTAGAGTGTTTGTGGAAAATTATTATTCACTGTCCATCAAGGCAGAAGAAAAACAACTTTATTCACGTAATTGGGGAATGTCGAGAGGCAGGTATAAGATTCACCTGCTGTATCCAACTGTTTTCAGAATATTTTTTTTCCTGGAGGGCCAAAGTCATTTTTGATGCACAACAGGCTAAGGAGGAAGTGCACAATTTGTCCAACAAAGAATGAGCCATCACGCAGAAATGGACTCTGCTTCTCATTCTTCTGATAATAAAGCACACACTTTGTCAGTGAAACCTATTCCATTGTTCCAAAGTTAAACGCTTGAGAGAGAGAAAAGCGCAGAAGATGACCAGAATAATCAGGGGTGCCAATGAGTTAAACCAGAATCTGGAGCTGGGAAATGGAGATGAACTGGAAGAAAACCAGCAACAAAGAAATTAGTGAATAAATGTGAGACTGAAAAGCATCAATCACATTTGTGAAATAAGGCTGTATAAGAATAAGTGGAGAGAGAGTGGACTACTGCTGACTTTGTTAAACTAGTGAGGATCTGAAAAGCATCAGTCTTATTTCACTGTCACTAATGTCTGGAAGGACTGTAAGGGGAGGAGAAGGAGAAAAAAGGTAAAGTAAAACAATTTCTTTTTGTAAAAGTATTTCTACGAAACATTTCACAATGCATATTTTTTAGTTAAGTATTTTCAGTTGTATGTGATAAAGTTATTAAAGAAAACAGATGTCTTTTTTATTCTCTTTCTTTCTTCTTTTTTGGTATTAAGAAATACAGGCATTACAGTACAAAAAGAGAATAGCTAGACAAAAACATGTTTAAGTCAAACTTGGTTTGTTGAGGTGGGGGATGGGATGTAACAGTACACAGATCGTAAAATACATATAGTTGGTATATTTTCTCTAACTTTCCCATGGGTGAATGTCTGGATAAGACCCTTGTTTTAAACTAATAACACATTTTAAGTGGAAACTACTAAATATGAGAACATTGAATACAATGAAAATCTTTGCTTTAGCAATAAATGTTTCATCTTGCCTTTCAGATTGCAACAGAGGACTACATTTTTCTTTTTTTCTATGATTTTCTTTCTTTTTGCTTATACTCTGATATCAGTCCATGATATGGAAGGCAATCACTATGCAGCAGTTCAAATAAATGATTAGCCTCTTCCCATTGTTACCTTTCTCTCTATAATTATTTGCTCCCAATACCTTGGTTCTTTTACCAGTTTTCTCCAATACATTCCAGCCCCCTCTTGCCTATTGTCGGTTTCCCTAATGGCAGTCATTCTTATCGGCAGAATGTCCTTTCTCCATTCCAGTGATGGATTAATTCTTAGAATACTTTTTGCTATTTTATAAATATAACATTCTGCATAATTATTGTTATTCTCCTTATGGATCTGTATCCAAAATCTCAGCCTCTCTTTGTTTCTTGAGCTTCATCATCATCTTCCCTTTTCCACTTTGAATTATAGGTTTCTCCTTGTGCTATGTATAAGGGCCTACAAAATCGGGTAATCCCAAACCAGCCTTGTTCAATTGGAAGAATCACCTTATACCATTTCTCTCTCTCCATCTCCCCCTCCCAGATAAAATCCTTCAGCTCTTTATTAAATTGCTATCCACATCTTCTCAGATTGAAAAAATATATGCCTGACTTGTATATAAAACTAAAAGGACTAAACACATTTTAACTGCTTGTATCTTGCTATCCACATCCATATAACACATCTTCCAATTTCTCAGTTTTTGTATTATCTTTTTAGTCTCTTCTTACACATACTTAGCTGCCACACCAGAATAATTTTTAATCCATACTCCTAAGTACTTCATTTTAAGTCCCCAAAAAATATGGATATTGCTGAACCAATTCATGTGTGGTACATAATTTACAGCTACTGTCCTTGTTTTAGCTTCACTCATTTTGTATCCTGAAAAGATTTCAAACTGCCTCAAAATGTTCCACAACACTGTAATGTCCTTTTCTGCTTTTGTCAGGTATAAAATAATATCTGCAAATACGGCCAGGTTTTTCTTGACAACATACTAATTATATCCTTGAATTTGTGAGTCTGTTATTTTTTTTACCAATGGTTCTAAATATATTACAAAGGGGAAAGAGGACACCCATGCTTAAACAGAAATTATCAGACAGGAACCCACCCACTTTAATTTTTGCTTCCGATCCCTCATATATCCTCCTAATCAACCTTATAATTTTATCAGGTTATACAAATGCTTCCATTGCCCTGCTCATAAACTCACAGCTTACTCTGTCAAATACTTTCTCAGCATCAAGAACAACCAACAGTGGTATTTTCTTACATTCAGCTTCTCTCTGGATCATCAGTGTTCTGTTAGCATTGTCAAATGTTTACCTCCCCTCCACAAAACCACAGTGATCCAGGTCTATCAATTTTGGCATCACCTTTACCATTCCTTTAGACATTATAGACAAACACTTTACAATCATGGTTTAGGACTGAAATGGGCCTGTATGAAGCTGAATCTGATGGGTCATTACCCTCTTTAGGTATTACAGCCACCACCACTTTCTTCCATGAAGCTGGTGCTTCTCCTCCTCTTAAAATACCATTAAACAAAACCTTCTAGATCTTTATCAATTTTTTTCCTTTTTAGCTTCCAAACTTCCACAGGAATACCATCTATTCCTGGAGACTTTCCTGTTGATTGGTTATACATCACCATTTTTATCTCATCTCTTCTTAACCTATCTGCAATTGACCCTCATCTACCTCTAACCTTGGGGGGAATCAGACTGTTTAATTAAAACAAAGCATCGCGGAGACCTGAGATGGGTGTTGATGCAATGTGATTACTGTCCAGGGCTCTGAATGTCAAAGTGAAGAAATTCAACTAAGCACGGGTAAATGGCAGGAGTAACTGTGACTCACTTAAGGTAGCCAAATGCCTCGCCATCTAATCAGTGACATGCATGCATTTATAAACTGTCCCTACCTACTATCTAGTGAGACCACAGCCAAGGAAACACGCTTGGCAGAATCAATAGAGAAAGAACACCCTGTTGAGCTTGTCTCTAGTTTGGCACTGTGAAATGATACAACAGGTGTAGTATAAGTGGGAGGCCTCGGCCACCGATGAAATACCACTACTCTTATAGTTTTTTTCAATTACCCAGTGAGGGGAGGGGTGAGCCCCACCAGGGCTCTCACTTCTAGCTCCAAGCACCCAGGTGTTCAAGGACAACCTGCTCTGGGGACGGTGTCAAAGAGTAACACAGGTGTCCTAAGGCGAGCTCAGGGAGGACAAAAACTTCCCATGGAGCAGAAGGGCAAAAACTCACTTGATCTTGATTTTCAGTATGAATACAGACTGTGAAAGCGGGGCCTCAAGATCCTTCTGGCTTTTTGGGTTTTAAGCAGGAGGTGTCAGAAAAGTTATCACAGGGATAACTGGCTTGTGGAGGCCAAGCATTCATAGTGACATTGCTTTTTGATCCTTCAGTGTTGGCTCTTCCTATCACTGTGAAGCAGAATTCACCAAGTGTTGGATTGCTCATCAACTAACACGGAAAATGAGCTGGGTTTAGACCACCGTGAGACAGGTTCGCTTTACCCCACTGATGATGTGTTGCTGCGATACTAATCCTGCTCAGTACGAGAGGAGCTGCAGGTTCAGACATTTAGTGTATGTGCTTCTTCCATAAACATTTTCACTTGTACCTTATCTTGATCTCCACATTTCTCTGCTTTATACAGACTATCATAAAATTTCCGAAATATTTCTAGTACCTCTATAGGCTCTCATCTTTTTTGTTATAGGCTCCCTAAGCTTGGCAACAACCCTTTTTACTTTCTGCTGCTTGAGTTGTTGTGATAAAAGTTTTTGTGCTCTGGCATTGTTATGAAAAAAACAGTTGCTTAACAGCATTCTTTCTAAACGCATGCATACTATTGAGGTAATGCATGTGTAAAACAAATCTCCAAGAGACTGTGTGAGCTACTTGGGCAGGGAAACAAAGCACTGGTTAGATAGAGAGAAGGGTGGAGGACTTGGCTTGGAACCTGGGCTAAGGACTCAACTCTATAGCTGTGCCAGTGGGAAATCTTACTGGGGATGTGGAGAAAGGAGAAACCATCCCCAGACTGACTGTGGTCAATGTGTGCTCTTAAGGGAAATTGCACTTGATGCAGAGAGCTGCATCTGGAAATACTGTGTACTTGTCATCCTCCCAATGCATGTCCCCCAATGTTGCCAGTGGTGAGGATTGAAGCTCCTTGATTACTGGTTCAGTGGTGGGGTATCACACACTATACAAATATTACTGCTAAATGTTTGTTTTACTTACAGTTAACTCTTTCCTTCCTCTTCCCCTCTCCTAAGTGTTCCTCCAAACATTAATGACGTAAGGCATACACTTTAGAGTCCCCTTCAAGTTTAACCAAGTCAAAAAAAAGTCCAATATTCCCAGGTTTCCTTGTTCTGTCATGTTTCACAAATATAATTAATGCTTTATAATCCCACATTTATTTGTCAATTTCCAAGTTGATGGTATTATTCCTATTTCCATCTCCCAAATCCAGTCTCTGCTTCATTTCCAACACAATCTTGGTTCTTCTAGACAACTCTTGTGCTTTTTTCTGCCTCTCATGCATTTTCTGTTGAAACGCTGGAAAAGATTTCACTGGCACAGTTTCTCTGTGGTCTTTACTACCAAAAGAACAAGAAGCAGAATCTCCTTTTGTTTCACGGCTTAGTTTTGTTGGACAAATTTTTGTATTTCCTCTTTACCATGTTTTGCATCAAAAAATGACACTGTCCATCCAGGAAAGCATATTCTGAAGATAGGTATATACAGCAGTTTGAATCTCACATCTGCTTCTAGACATTCCTGGATTAGTGGAATAAATTTACTCCTCTTTTTCCTGGTGTACAATGACTAATCATTTTCCAAAAACACTCTACAGTCTCCCACTTTTAGTACTTTGTACTTCTACCACAGTTTTGTCAGAACCAACTCCTTCTGCTGGTAGGATTGCATCTTTATTAAAGGTCTAGGTTGCTTTCTCGTGGCCAGGTTTGGAGCATAAAGACGATGTGCCCTTTCAGTTAACAACTCCTGCTGTGGAATACCAGTCCAGTTGCTTATTTGTGCTTTCATAAAATTAATACAGTCTGGTCCTTCCAGATCCTCTGGTACAGTAGAAACTTTCAGATTTTCCCTGTGTGCTCAGTCCTCTAGTCCTACTAATTTTTGAAACATCTCTTCTTGAGCAGTCTCATATTCAGCCATCCTTTTCTTCATTTTGACCTCCAATTTTTGCAGTTTTATCACCTCATCTGAATATCTGTTTAAATCTTATTCCATTTTATCCAGCCTTTTATTTCAGTTGATATACTCCACCAGCGTTTCTTTCAGTTTAATCATGTCGAAGTAAATTTGACTTATGTTTTCCTCTAGGTTGCTGGAAGTCATGTCTTGCACCAGAGTTTGAGCTTGCACTGCTTTTTGCTGAACAGCTACAGAATTCTCCCCAGACAGTGTTTTTCTCACTTTTTTTGTGGTTGATCTTCTTTCAGGTTCCCAGAATTTCTTTTTACTGGCTGCCAGGCAGTGCAATTATTTGCTAGTTACTGAAATTTAACCCCCCCCCCTCCAAAAAAAAAAAAACAAAACAAATGAGTTCACTGACTCTCTCTTCTGTGTTTCTGTTTTCACACTGGGAGAGCTGAAATTAAGCTGTTACTCAGTGTGCAGCCATCTTGGAAGTCCAGTTTTACAGAACATTTTGAGACATTTTCAAGTCTTTTCAATAGAGAAAATAAATGTCATAACTGTAATCTATGTACCCATGCATTAACTGGTTCCACAACACTCACGTACTGAACATAAGATGATGGATTAAATAGATTCTATTATGGAAGCTAAGGACATATGGGAAAAGACTAAACAAACAAAAATTGAAAAGTTGGAAACTCTTGATTATGGAGATGGATAGCAAGATAAAAGCAGTTCAAACAAGACCAAAAACTGTTACTAATGAAAATTAGGCTATACTACATTATTTTTTCTAAGAATGCACTTCTTTGGAGGATTTTCAATTATGATACTAGTATTTCACCTGCAGACATCACTGTTAAAATGACCTCCATGTGACACGAATGCGTCTAATCTGCTCACATTACAAACAAGGAATTTAAATTATAGTAACTTTGTTCCAGCATACCACAGAACACTGGGACTGGCATTCTATTGATTCTAGCCCCCTTCAATACATCTGAACTCAAACAAATTGTCAGAACTTTGAAAAACATTAGGAAATTAGCGTGTGTCCATAACTAAATATTTTTTATGAGGGAACGTACCAGTCTATTACCACCAAACCAAGAGACAGTCTTAAATTGCTACTAAAGTGGGATGGAGCTAATGTGGTTTGCAAATGCATATCAAATAAACCACTTAAAGAATTGACTATATGGAGGATGTTACAGTGGTAATATTCCAGCCAGCAGTTAAGAGTGCAGATTATCTGCAGCGCACATTTCTGTGTGTTACCATAAATACATCAATCCATTTAATCCCACCGGAAAAGTACAGTTGTGTAAGAATTTAACAGTACATGTCCTAATCATCACTGTTGCAGCATTCCAAACTGTTATGTTATCCTGCCAAATAACCTGAATGTCCGGCTGGGATACCAAAGCCAAGATTTTCCATAGAGCCATATGTCTGATGCATGACCTTAGCCTATGGGCATAAGGTTATAGAAGCGGACACAGGTGCAAATTTTCAGACCACTTCCAAGCTACAAAGCCTGAAGAGGCCTGAGAAACAAAATAACTTGGTCAGCTAAGAGGGAAGAGGCAGGAAAAAAGTGATCCCCCTCCACACCTCTCAAGTGTACCTCATTATGAGGAACGTTCTTCATTCGGGGTCTTAAAAAGTTCATGTTCCTCGAAGTTCCACATTGAAAGGGTGCGTTACATATTCAGTGTTAGGACATTTTTAACTGATATCCATAGTAAATAGAAATGAATCATATTCATTCATTAAACAATCTTTTTTATAAGCAAAACCAGCATATTTTAACCATCTTTTGACATTCCTAGTTGAAGTTGTTAGTAAGACATTAATATGTGTTCCACATTTTGCCCATTTGTTCCACATTACTAGGGCTAGAGTTCCTCATTTTGGAGATGGAAGATTGAGAGCTATGCCCCCCTCAGTCAATAGGGAGAAAAATAATAAGTATCAGAAAAGGAGGAAGCTAGGGAGGGAAGAACTACTGCAAAAGTTATCAGTAGGATATGTACTGTTACAACAGGTTCTTATACAACTGTACTATGACCCTCCTTAGATCACTGTTGCAGTATTCTCAACGGTTGGATGATTCTCAAAGCTTAAGAGGTATGAAGGGTGGATGGAAGACAAACAATTGTTTAGCAATCCAAAGAGGACTGACCCGGCTCAATTTTGGTCTGACAGTTGGCTTAGAGGATTAAGGAGCTGTTAACAAGCTGTTTCTTCTGGTCCAGTGGTGCAAGGTTTGATTCCTTCAGGTTCCATTGCCTAAATGTGAGACTCTGAGTAAGTCACTTAACCAGATACTACTTCCGGGCTGAATCTGAAAAAGGTCCATGGCTCTGAGCAAGTCACTTAATCGGATACCACTTCTGGGCTGAATCTGAAAAAGGTCCATGGGGATCAGTGCTCTACCCTGGAAAACAAATAAATAAATACACTTATAAAGGCATCCACTCTATAATGTTAGGTGAAGCTATGCAGATAAGTCCAAATAGCTGCTTCTAAAATTGTTCTAGATTCAAGCACACTGTAAAAGGTTCCAGATGAGGTCACTGCTCTACGGCAATGGGCCTTTGCTGGAGAGAGTAAGGATTTGCCATGCAGAGTGTAGCAAAAGAAAATGGTTTGAAAAATCCAGTTAGCAACAGTTTGATTTGAAACTGGGTTTCCTAACTTCAGATCTTGGAAACAGAAAAACAGTTGGTCATATCTGAGAATACCCTTGGTCTTATCAAGGTAGAATCTGAGCTGTTTATCCACATCTAGGGAATGTGGAATCCCTTCTCCCTTATTTTGCAGATTAGTGAAGAAAGTGGGAAAATTTATGGCATGATTAAGGGACAGTTCATTTTACTGCTTTAGGCATGAAGGAGAGATTGGCCCTTAAAGACACTCCATTCTTATGAAAAATAAGGAAGGGAGGGGTTGTCATAACAGCCTGTCGTTTGAAGACTTGTCTGGTAGAGGTGAGAGTTACCAGAAGAATAGTTTTACAAGTACAAAATTTGAAAGAGGTAAATGATGCTGGTTCAAAAGGAGGGATAGTGAGTATTTCTGGCACAAAACTCAGATTCCAAGTGTGTGTGGGGGGGGGGGGACTTTCCTAAGAGGTTTCAAGTGGAACACACCTTTTAAATCGGTTTTACCTGTAATCTGGCTAGCCTAGCAGGAGAGGGTCCAGATGTAGGTATGCAGATATGGATGAAATTTGTGCCTTAAGAGAGGAGTATGCTAGGCCAGACAGCTCACACAAATAAGAGAGGACCACTGGGTTATTAGCCTGAGGTGAGTCCTAATATTGAGGCAGACACCATACAGTAAATCTGCCATTTTACAAGCAAGATTTTCTGGTACCAAGTTTTCTTTCCTCCTGGAGAACCTTAAGCTTGTTCTCAGAAAATCTGTGTCTAAAAGGGATCAGAATCATGTCACCCCTAATGTCAGGCTGACAACACAGACTGGGATGACGTACTGAGCCATTCTGCTGTGTAAGTCCACTACGAGAAGTCAGTAAAAAACTCTGAAATTTTCTGTAAGAGATATGAAGAGGAATGTGGACATGGGCATTCTTTAAATCCAAAAACACCAGGAAGTTTTGAGGAAAGCTGAATGAAAGCAGAGTTTGCAGAGACATACTGAAAGATGGAACGAGGAGAAAGGGTTGAGAGTGGACAGAGCCAGAATAGGTCTCCAGTCGTCTCCTTTTCTTGGGATGAAGAGCAGTCTGGAATAGAACCAACCCTTTTCCCCCACATATTGTAGAGCCACCACTCTATTGTGCTTTGCTCTAGCAAGGACTGAATGATGGGACACATCTCTATATCTGATGTTGTGGAAGAGGAGGGATGACAAATGAAAGGGGGAAACTTCTTTCCAGGTTATTCCTAGAATACCCCTTTTGGATGACTGCAAGCAACCACTTCTCTAAAGTGATGATGCAAGTCTTATGGATAGGGGAAGGGATAGACCGAGGAGTGGGTAGATGGACAAAAGGTAGTCAGGCAAACTTGTCTGGATAAGGAAGACTTCCAGATCTACTGTCCCTGTCTCATTTACCTTGGAATCTTTTCCTAGGCTTTTACTTGGCCTTATGAGAATGCCCGGTTCCCAGTGGGTGAAGGAAGTTATTTGGGCACATAAGTAATAAACCTCTGTCCACAGTCCTTCATAATTTTACTTTGTTCCTACAATTGTTTGAAAAGACTGGCAGCATCTAGACCAACAAAAGGTCCTTGTGTAAAGTGGAGTCTATGAGTTTTACCTTAATATCCTTGGAAAGGGGCTGAGTACATAACCATGTATACCTCCTGATCACAGAACTTGTAGCAGCTGCCCTAGAGGAGGCTTCCACTGCACCATTGCTGCACTTCATGTTGTGCTTAGGTACTTGGGAAGCCTGGACCACCAAAGATAAAGCCTGTTTACTGGTAGGTTCCTCAGGGGAAGACAACATTTTATTTAAATGAAGAAACAAGAGTGCAGCTCTGGTACTGGAAGAAAACAGTAGCTAATAACAGCAAAACAACTAGCAAATCAGCCACCAGACTTAAAACTTGCCAAAGAATATGTTTAATACCAAAGTTAGGTTAAAACATCCGCAGTTTAATGCTTTCGTCTGTAACACAAAGACATCATCATAACTATGAATGTTCTGCTTGTGGAAGCTATTTTAAAACTTAAGTGCAGAAGACACACCTCCCATGTAAACCAATCACAACTTGTAGCGAAAATCAGTATGAAACAGAAAAAAAGTAACACTAAAAATAAGTCAAAACTTTTAAAACCTGAACCAAAACACACAAATACAAACTACTAGCATGTCTCCACACAGAAGATGCTCTAGTTGAGAATCGAACAGGACAACGTCTTACTGTGAGGCGACAACGTTACCGCAGTACCACCACCGCAGCTTGCAAACATGCTGATAGACACGCTTATTCAAAGCATTCTTAGTTTTTCCCCATATAGAAAGTGGATCAAGATGCAGATGTAGCCAGTTAAATAACTGTTTGAGAAAAACAACTCCACCATACACAGAAAACTCAAATCTACTTAAAAGGGTACCATTGTAACAATTGTTTATGTAAGGACACTGATGACAATGCCTATGTTTCCTGGTAGACAAAAATCCCTTATGATGATCAATAGGTTTTTCAAGAAGGGATTTTATGTTGGATTTATTTTTATAGGTAAAAGATGGTGGTGTAGAAAAAACTCTGATGCTTTCATCACATTGTAGCATAAACCAGTTCTTCCGCACAATCATTTCAATGTATTTGACATCCAAAGTGTAATGCAGGACCATATTAGTTTGGCTAATAAAACCTGTTTGATTGTCTTTCTTGTCAAGCTGATTCAGCCCTTTCTTGATGATGGGGGCATATTTAGTGTTTCTCTCTGCCCACATCTCATCTCTGATTGAATCCAAAAGTGGTGGGGGGGTAGCCATGGTCCAAAAACATAGATCTTAGAATGTCAAATTGTACAAGAAACAGTACGTGATACGAGGTTAACCGAGAGGTTCTGATAAAATGACTTTTTACCACCCCTCTCTTCTGATGGAAGGAGTGGCAACTGGTGAAAAAAGGAAATGCGTTACAGTAAGTGGATTTCCTGTAAATCCTGGTAGCGAATTCTTCATTGACTCCTTTTCTTATGTCAATGTCATAATTAATCTGGTCCTGTTCAAAGGAATATGTGAACTTTAAAAAGGAGGTGCTGTCTTGTAACTGTAGTATGAATTCTTCAAATTCATCAACACTTCCTTCCCAAATGATAAGTAAATCATCAAGGTATCTGAAGCAGCTAGCACATTTGGAAAAGAGGGGGAGTTTAAAAAGTGATTCCAATTCCCATCTTAATATGACAGCATTTGCAAACATGGGGGCGCATGTGGCCCCCATAGTCACTCCAAGAGTCGGATTGTAAATTCACCCTCAAAAGGTCAGAAAGTTGATGTTTAACACCAAAGTCCATGAATTCACTAACCAATTCAGAATCTGTTTCAGAAAGTAAGCCAAATTGTTTTACAACTCTCGGAACCACTCCAACCCCAGGTCAAGGGGTATTATCATAAATAAACTTTGTACATCACAAGTAGCCAATAGAAATTAATCTTGCTGGTATTCCCTTCAGTTTGTCGAGAAGGTCCCATGAGAGTCTCTTATGTGTGGGAAAGAAACAAAAAGGTTTTTCAATTTTTGGTCTATAAACTTGGCCAGATGCTCTGTAACTGATCTACTTGCACCTACAATTGGATGTAGGGGGGAGGGGGGATCAGATGGATTGGAGTGGATTTTGGGAATACCAAAAATATGTTTGGAATAATAGGAAAATCCACTTTAAGGAAGTCATATAAACCTTGTGGAATTTTATCAAACAACTCATCCAGTGCCATTTTAATGACTATGTAGGCTGTATTGATTTTATTTGTGGAAACAGAACTTTACACACAATCATCATGCAGAAGATGTAGCATACGCTCAAGAGTAGTCAGCACTGTCCATAATAACAAGGCCCCCACCTTTGTCTCATGCATCTAATACTGGAATTGTCTGGTTTCATGCATCTAATATTAGAATTGTGAGTAAACTGTTGAAGAAGCTGTTTTTCTTAAATTGAATGGTTAAAAAAATTGTTTGTATTGTTTTGCAACAGTGTGCATATTTCTTTTTCACACTGCTTCTCAAAAACATTGATAGCTGGGTGTAAAGGGGGATTTGCTGTACTTTTCCTCAAACTTGTCAGGGGTGGGGTGCTACAGCTAACATCTCCCCCAAACAGTACTTGAAAATTAAGCTTTCTGGTAAAGCTTGGTACATCAAAGATAAAGCCTATTGTTTACTGGCAGGTTCCTCAGGGGAAGACAACATTTTATTTAAATTACTGATGATAGACAACAAGTATTTAATCACTTGAGCCTGATAATTCAGAGCTCTAAATGCCAGAGCAGAGGGCATATAAACCTTTTTTCCCCAACCTGTCTTCATCTGAAGGAAGAGCAATGGGAGCAGGTAGTACCTTACGAAGGCTTGCCTGTTGACATAGGAAACACAGTGGAGACTGCCACAAGACTTTAAGGTTTTTGTACAGAGATTTCAATTTCTCAGGTACCTTGTAAAATCTATCAGGCCTTTTAACTACTGATGGCTGGGAGTATAGTGCAGTGAAATGGATGCAAAACCATCAAGGAAAGCCTTCAGAATAAAAGTGCAGGAGTTCTTAACTTCCAAGAGATTATAATATCTCTGATGAACCTCAGCAATCTATTTTGATTCCCATTCAAAATGCTTCACCATATTAACAACAGTTTCTCCACATATAGTCTCTAACAGGCAAATCTGGGGAAAGGGAATCATCATCATCTGAGGCCACTTGATGTGGCAAATGTATTTGATATCAATAAACCAAAGAGAGCTCATCCAAGTCTCATTCATCATCTTAATAAGAGCTGTCTGACAGTTTCTTTTGTAGAGTGGAAGGAGAAACAATATTGGTGGTATTCTTTTTTAATGCAAAGCTATGCGGACTCTCCAAATGTTCCTTCTTTATGTCCCTAATATGCTCCTGGAGTCTTGGCTTAAAAGCCTTCTGACTTTTAAAAAATACCACCAAGGGGATTTCATTTTGTTGCAGGGTTGTATTTTGGAAAAAAGTAACTACAATTTGGG
The DNA here is from genome assembly GCF_019279795.1 of Protopterus annectens. Classification (NCBI taxonomy): domain Eukaryota; kingdom Metazoa; phylum Chordata; order Ceratodontiformes; family Protopteridae; genus Protopterus; species Protopterus annectens. Next base: position 243,538,891 of record NC_056742.1, read on the forward strand.
GAAAATAGTACACTCAAGGATAAAATTATATTATTGTATAAAGAGGGTATGTATATTTTAAAATACAATACTGTGATACCTTGGTGGTTAAATACTGAGTGCAACTGGAAGTATTTGATTAATTGAATGTTTTATTTGAATAACTGTATAATTATTTGTTTAAATTTTTAATTTAATTAATTTATTTATTTGTTAACAGTGAAAGTCTGACTTGGAACAAACCAATTTTCAGCACAGGCCTGGGGAGAAACGCTCCAGACGCATGTCTTCGTAATGTGGGAGGAAACCGAAGCACCCGGAGGAAACCCACACAAACGCATGGAGGACATGCAGACTCCACACTGAAGGCACACAGCCAAGAATCGAACAGGAGAACCTCTTGCTGTGAGGCGACAACACTAACCGCTGCACCACTGTGTCATCTGATTGTCAGATTCTGTATATATACTACTTGATTTGTAGAAGTTTTATTACTCCTTGATGGCTGTAAGCCAAGGTGCTAGAAGTGATTAAATGTTTTTTTCCCTGTAAACTGTGGCTTGTGGTTTTGTTTTATCCTGCTTTGCTGTTTTCGTGTGGTGTTGTGGTCAGATTTGCTAGTCTGAAATTCCCTGGATCTGTGCAAAGTCATTTCTTATGCAGGGAAATGACTGCAGCTGTTCTGAACTCATTTGCTACAAAAGCTGTTGTGTAGGTTGAAACTGAACAATGTCAAGGGGGTGGGAGTGAGTAAAGCATTCTTGTTTTTTAAGATGCATCTAGCAATACTACAGGTCCCAACATTGCAGCACTTTCAGGACTTGGTCTTGTGTGATAGCTGGAGGCGAGCCAGGTTCAGATATATCTTATGAGACAGATGGAGGGGAGATAGGGTTAAAGTTTGAGTTGAATTTATCAGCCAATAGGTTTGCTATATCTCCAGCTTCAATATGGCTAACACTGTTCAAAATCAACTCGGCACATTGCTGTGTTGTGCTTCTGAGGTTATGAACATAACTAAAAAGGTCTTGTGATTGTTTTTGCTTGAGTAGCTATTTTATGCTCAAACCTGGCTTTGGTGGATTTTATCAAGCTTTTAAGTTGTTTGTTTATTTCAGTAACAAGGGCTCTATCATTCTACAGATTACTATTCTTACTTTTGGTCAAAATTCTATTCCTTTTAATTAGTAGACCATATAAAATATTGCACGATAACTATAAGAATCAATTAGAGGAGGTTAGAAATAATTGGGAAGAGACATTGGATAAGTAACTAAAGAAACAATGGGGGATATATGTATGTCTCCCAAATATGCAACAAAATCTAGAAGGTTTAGGATTGAAATGTTTACATACATATTTTTATAGCCCAAGATGACTCCAGAGAATTTTTCCTCCGGTATACAGCAAATGTAGGAGGAGTGCTAGGAATGGGAGGTAATTGGGAACATGTTTTCTATGAGTGTAATAAGTTGGCAGACTTTTAAGATTCCCTACAGACTACTCTGTCAGAGATGCTGGGTGATAAAACTGGTGTAACTAGGGAAATGCTTTTTCTGAGCTATGATACAGAATCTGAATTGCCTAGACAGAGTAAGGCCTTGCTGAGTTTAATTATGGTGGCTGCCAAAAAAGCAATTACTAAAAAAATGGTAATCAACGTCTAAACCAACTGTACTAGAAGTAGTGAATATAGTAACACAGACAAAACAACTGGAATTTGGATCTTTAGAAAAGGGTAGGAGCAAATTATATACGAAAAATGGGAATTGTGGGAACAATACATACGGGGAGGAATGAGGTTTAAAAGAAGGCAGGAACTGAATTAGCTATGTAATGTTTAACTGACAATGATTGGATATATTATAAGTTATGTATAGTGTTTGCAACTAAAAACATGTCAATATGGCTTGTCTTCATTTACATAAATGTATGACTATAACATAAGTGATAACTTATTAAAGATGTTTCTTGTTTAAAAAAGCAGCTACAGCAGTACTAAATCAGTAGTATATGTCACAAAAATTACACACATGAAGGAAAAATGAAAAAATGCAACATTTTCTTTTGTCGGAATTTCCAAATGAAGCAAATAAACAGGAATAAGTGGCCTACTGTTCGTCTGACACCAAAGGACTTCAGTTTCCCTGAAAAAGTCAAACAATACTTTATAAAATCCCCATACCTGTTTAAATGCAGTATTAAGCATACAATCAAACACAGTAAAAAGTTAGAAATCCCTGAAGAATTAACAATAGTAGTACATAGAAAGAATACTAAAATAAAAAGTTAGTGCACACAAATATATATATATATATATATATACATATATATATGGGTTACCTTCATTTGACTGAAAGCTCATTTGACTGACAAACACTTTAGTTGGACCAAATGACTGAAACTTCATTTGACTGAATTAGTACTGGCAGTGTCTAGAGCACTGTAGGGCAAGTAAAAGGAATATGTTCTTTTCCCCCACTATAGTGCGACCCTGGAATTAGTATATATAGTTGGGGGGGTGCAGCCCCCCACTTACTTTGGTTTTACTAAACAATATAAAATCAAAAGCAGAAAATATAACATGAAACTAAGTGGGGGGGGGGGCCACACCTCCCTAACTACATATACTAACTCCAGGGTCGTAATACAGTGGGGAAAAGGACACATTCCTTTTACTTGCCTTACAGTGCTCTAGACACTGCAGTACTAATTGTCAGTCAAATGAAGTGTCAGTCATTTGGTCCGACTAAAATGTTTGTCAGTCAAATGAGCTTTCAGTCAAATGAAGGTAACAATAATAATATATATATATATATATATATATATATATATGTGTGTGTGTGTGTGTATATATATATATATATATATATATATATATATATATATATATATATATATATATAGATAGATAGATATAAAACAAAATAGAAACAAGATAAAGAAAATGTATAATACAAAAATATATAATACAGAAGAAGGGTAGTTCCCAAAGTGATCTTATCAGAGTCTGGAAGCTGTAATCCACAAATGCAGGTGGCTGGAGAGATTCAACTGTTTTAGAGTTCTTCAGCTGGTAGTAAAAACGTGTACTGATATCAGTAAACCAAAGAGAGCTCATCCAAGTCTCAATCATCTTCTTAATAAGAGCTGTCTGAGTGTTTCTTTTGTGGAGTTAAAGGAGAAACAATATTAGTGGTATTTTTTTTTTAATGTAAAGCTATACGACTCTCCAAATGTTCCTTCTTTATGTCCCCAATATGCTCCTAGAGTCTTAGCTTAAAAGCCTTCTGACTTTTAAAAAATACCACCAAGGGGATTTCAATTTGTTGCAGGGTTGCATTTTGGAAAAAGTAACTGTACATTTTGGGGAAAATAGTACCCTCATGGATGAATTAAATTATTGCGTTTGTGAAAGGGGTTAGGCTTTCCCTGACAGGAGGGACCTAGCACAGTGAATCAGAGGGCAGAGATCTGGAAAGCTGCCAGTGTGGGTTTGCGCTGGCACAAAACCCATATGCCTCTGAGGTAGTGTGAATGATGAACATCTATAAGCCTTAGAAAAACCGAGGTCAAAGCCTCGAATCACATTGTGTAGCAAATGTCAGTAATTGTCCCTATACCCAGTCTGGGCAAAACATAACATATGTATACTTATGCCTCAACTAAAAGAATTGCTGTCACACTCTTGGCTTTTACATGCTGCTCTCCAGGCTAATAATTTAAGCTCCTTTTCCTCCAATACTTATACACACACAGTCTCTCTACTTTCCCTTGTTTTATTTCTCTTACTCTTAATCTTGCTTTCCCTCTATCTCTCCTGTCTCCAATATCCATTCCACTGTCACCTCTAATACTTATTTCTCAGGCTACCCTTCCCTTAAATCTCCTCCACTATTTGAATGGTCCTCTCTGAATTTTCTTTATGAGTGACTAATAAACTCACTCACTTATACCATGTCAGCTTGTTTCAATGCCACATGATGTTGCATTTTATCTTGCTTTGTCGTTGTATATGTGTACTACTCTACATAGGTTCATAGATAAGTACTAGGCAGGCTGCCACCGGGGGGGGGGGTTGGCATAATAGTTAAGGTGGTTATCTTACAGACACAAAGTTTGAATCTCACATGGGGTAATTGGATAGGCTTAAAATTGCCCACAAAGGTAATTAGCCTAGTACTAATCTGTTAACCTATTAACCTGCCAGTTTAAGCCAAGCCAATTTCCCTTTAGGTGCTGGCATTAACCTAATCCATTTGGTGTGAGAATGGCTTTATCTATCCTATGGTCATCTCTTAGCAGTCTCTAGGATACAGAGTACTGTGATAAGGCTTTGAGTCGGTCCATGTAGGACATATTGTTTAGGCCTTGTAAAGTATTTTTTTACTTTTACTTGCAAAGTCATGTTTCACAAATTTTATTTTATTTAAGTTTGATAACCGGGGAAAGTCCACTGAGCCATAAAGAGCCCATTTTCAATGGAGGCCCGGGGAAAAAGCTCCAAGATACTGCAAATTACATGTTACAAAATAAGACAAATATTTCTATAGAAGCATTTAGCATTTACAGAAGAATAGAACAGAAGACCTCTAGTAAGTTAAACAATTAGACATATGGTTGTTAGCCCTTTGCAAGTTAGGTTAAACTAAACAATTACCTAAAGACAATTTTGTCAATAAGCACTCAGAAATTCAACATCTAAACAGATAGGCAAGGTGAGCAGTTAATGAATGGAGAAAGTAGTGCAACATTTAAAATTGAAAGTATAGTATAATAGATAGCTGAGAAGAAATTAGTCAAATAGGGAAGAGAAAGTTTAGATAGAGAGGCAGTAGTGGTAGTAACTGGTAAAGAAATTCAGAGCAGGGCAGAAAAAAAAGGGGGGAAGGGGTTTATGTTGGAGCGTGAGACGGGCATTCCCATTTGGGTAACAGATTAGAGAAAAGCTGAGATTTGAATTTTGTAAGGTTTGGAAGGTTGCGTAGGTGATGGGGAAGAGAGTTACACTGTTTAGCTAAGGAGTAGGTAGATGGCCTGGAGACCGGGAAGGTTTGTGGACCTGTAGCAGATTCTGGTGTGTGGATCTGAGTGGGTGGCTGGGTAAATAGGGTTTTAAGGATGTAGCCAGAGATGGGTAATTTGCAAGTTTAAAGATAAGCTTGTGGGCAAAGGTGAGTTGTAGGTATCTGAGGTAAATGGGTAGTTCAAGCCAATTAAGGGTGTGGAGGGAGTGGCAGTGGTGGGCTGAGTACTTTGAATTGGTAGCAAAATTGCAAATCTTGTGGTAGCAGGATTTGAGTTTGGATCATAGGCTGAGGTTGAGATTAGTGAACAAAGGTGTACCATACATAAGGGAGGGGAGCAGGAAGGTGGAAGCTAGGTTTTACGGGTAGAGGGGCTGAGGAAGTGGTTATGCCTGTATAGAAGACCTATCTTTTGGTGGGTTTTCTTGATTGCAGACTGGATGTGGATATCAAATTTTAGTTCTTCATCAATGATAATGTTGAGAAGCTTAGTGTTGGGTAACAATTTTAATGGGAGTGTTGTTCTGGCTCTGTATGGTGAAAAAGGTTTTGTCAATAAAGGAATTTTTTTGTAGGGGAAAAGATCATTAGTTTGGTTTTATTTGCATTTAGAGCTAAATGGTTGGACTGCATCCAGATTTCTGTTGTGGAGAAGACTAATTGAGTTCTAGATAGGAGCTCGGAGGGGGAGAAGGCTGAGCAGATGTTAGTAGAGTCATCAGCATACTGTATGACAGAAGATTCTGGGATGGAGAGGTGAAAGTTGTTAATGAATATGTTAAAGAGTAGAGGGCCAAGAACAGAACCTTGAGGGACACCGGTAGGTGTAGTTAGGAAGGTGGAGGTTGAAGTTTTCCATTGGACAGCTTGTTGGGGACTGGACAGGTAGCTGGAAAACCAGGCTATAATGGAGGGAGAGAGATTTAAGGTGGAGAGTAGGGATATGAGTAGGGTGTGAGAGACTGTGTCAAAGGCCTTAGATAGATCTGGGAAAAGCGTAGATACAAATTTTCCTGAGTTGTGTTCAAGATTGATTGTTTCCAGAAAGGAAAGAAAGGTAGTCATGGTACAGTGGCCAGGGCGGAAGCCATGCTGGGTAGGGGAGAGGAGATTATATTTGGTTAGGTGTGTCATAAGTTTTACTTGTATGGCTTTCTCAAGTATTTTAGAAAGAGGGGAAGGATGGCAATAGGCCTGAAATTGGTGGTGTCAGCATTTTTGCCACCTTTGTGGATGGGGATGATGCAAGAGTGGCACCAGACTGAAGGGATGTATGATTTTTGTATGGATCTATTTATAAGAATAGAGCTAGGATAGGCGATGCCGTCTGCAGAATGTTTGAGAAAGGTAGGTGGAAGATTGTCAGGTGCATTGCAACAGGGTATGAGTTTGAGGAGAAGTCTTTTTATAGTGCTTGTGGGAATGGGACCAAGGCAGAAAGGTGTGGATGGAGGTAGGTGACCGGGGTGGGGGTTATGGTAGGAGGGGCAAGGGCTAGAGGAAGGAGGTGTGAAGGAGGTGGATATTTTGGCTATGCAGTCTATGAAAAATGAGTTGAACTGGGTGGCTGTGTCAAGGTCAAAGAGAGTGGGATTTAAACAGGGGTTTACTTTATTGCCAGGGTACAGAATTGATGAGATGGTGTCCCAGAATTTTTTTGGATTTGTGGAGTGCAAGGACTGGAGTTTGGAGTAGTAAAATTTGCAGTCTTTAGTTATTAGCTTTTTAGTGGAGTTTTGAAGTTGCTTAAACTCTAGGAGGGAGTTGGAATGTTTTTGTTTTATATATTGTCTCCACTTTTTGTCCCTTTGCTGCATAGCTAGTTTGGTTTCTCTTGATAACCATGGGCAGGGATTGGTTTTAATGAGTTTGGTTCTTTGGGGGGCTTGCTGGTTCAGGAGGGATAGAAATGGGTGGTTAAAATAGGATACGGCATCATCTAGAGGAAGGGTTTTTAGAGGGAACCAGTCAGTATGTTTTAGGCATTCTTTTTTAAAAAGAAGCATCTTTATTAAATTATTACTTGCAACATGGGTAATCATACATTTATACAAATGAAAATAAACAATATTGACATAGTCCTAGCTGCAAGTATTTTAAATCACAGACTGTACTAACAATTTTAGTTGCAAACATTATACATGACTTATAATCTGCTCGATCATTGTCAAATATTAGATAGGTCATTTAAATCATGCCTTCTTTTAAACCTCATTCCTCCCCTATATGTATTGTTCCCACAGTTCCCATTTTTTCCTATATAATTTGCTTCTACTCTTTTCTAAAGAACCCAATTCCATGTTTTATCTGTGTCACTACATTCACTACTTCTAGTACAGTTGGTTTAGACTTTGATTTCCATTTTCTAGTAATTGCTTTTTTTGGCAGCCACCATAATTAGACTCCACACGGCCTTACTATCTCTAGGCAATTCTGATTCTTTATAATTTCCCTACTTACACCAATTCACTCATCCAGTATTTCTGTTAGAGTAGTCTGCAGGGAATCTTTAAAATCTGCCAACTCATTATACTCCCAGAAAATATGTTCCCAATTACCTTTTCTCCCCTATCACATCTCCAAAATTTGCTGTCTACCTGAGTAAAAATTCTCTGGAGTCTACTTGGGGTATAAAAACATCCATGTAAATATTTGCAACCACAAATCATAAATCTTCTGGATTTTGTTGCATATCTGGGAGACATACATATATCCCCCATTGTTTCTTTGCCAGTTACTTATCCAATCTCTCTTCCTAATCCTTTCTAACCTCCTCTGACTGATTCTTATAGTTATGCAAATATTTTGTACTTATTCCTTTAACAGCAGCTTTTGCTCTAGATGCTACTAAAACTCTACCAGTCTTTTGTTTGGACCGCCTATTTGTTTCTTTTTGCCTATACTCCGATATCCAGTCCTTGATAGGGAATGCAATTTCTAACCTGTAGACCAAATAAATTCTTGGCATCTTCCCATTCTATTACCTTTTCCTCGCTAGTTATTTGCATCCAGCACCTTGGCTCCTTTACCATTTTTCTCCAGTGATTTCCATCCCCCTCTTGCCTATTGTCTGTATCCCTAGTTGTAGTCACCCCTATCATCAGAATCTCCTTTCTCCATTCCCATGTTGGCTTAGTTCTTAGATTACTTGCGCTACTTCATGAATATAACATTCTGTAGGATTATTGTTATTCTGTTTAAAAGTTTGTATTCAAAAATTACAGTTTCTCCTTGTTTCTTGAGCTTCCCCGTTTCATCATCTATTTCCTCATTGAATATAGGTTTCTACTTGTGCTATGTATAGGAATCCTTAACTGTGTAGCTCTGAAAGGCCTTGTATCCTCTTAGTAGGTACTGTGGGCGTTGGACGTATCTGTTCAGATACATTCCAAAGGTGGCATTGCACTCAATATCTGGCCTAATGTGGGCTGAGTAAAGGAAGCAATGATATCCCTAGAGCTAGATAAAAATTCCTTTATTTATAAGCTGTGCAATATAGAAGGACTTTCTTATGACAATGGACACATGTTGGTTGAAATTTAGGTCACCGTCCACATAAATTCCCAAAACCTGAACAACTGGGTCAACTCTTAGGGGTGTACTTTCAATATGGTAGTCCCCCAGGGTAGATAACTTCAAAAAATGGCAATGCTCCAAAGTAGTGCACTGAGTATCCAGGCAGATTTTTATTGATATAATCCAACAAGCTGTTTAGCACTTTCATTCCTGGCATAGGAACTTATTCAGTACTAATTAGAGATATAGAAAAATAAGGCATTTAAATACAATTTAAATTTAAATTTCCTAATGAATGTTGTAGCCCAGACAAAGACATCCATTTAACAACAAATGTAGTCTTAGATAAACGTCAGATTTTTTTTTTACTTATATTGAATTTTACTATATGCTCCTATACTTACAATCTATTTTATCACTGTATTGTTACTGTATTTAAAACTGTTTTTAATGCTGTATGTTTTTTATGTTTTTATTTTATTTTTTTATGTACTATTGTTTGGAGATTTCCTTGTAAACAAATGTAAAATAAATAAATAAGGACCACCAGGCAACCAGTCATGGACATGGAGATTTAAAACAATTAATGTAAAATTCTATTAAAGATGCAGTCCACCTTTACCGCCCATTCAATTCTATTAAGATATTTTAATAATTAAATACCTATCATTTTGACCTCAAAAACTGTTAAAGACAAAATGCTTAAACAATACAATCAACAACAATGGATAGAGAAAAAAAATTAAACCACACAAGACTTAAGTTTTAAAACAGGCACAACAGATGTCGCCTTGTTCAACCCAGGTGAACAGCAAGTGTTCAATTTAATTTGCCACTTTAATTCAGCATATTCTAATAAATCAGACCAGGGTCCCCCCTAGGATTTATATTAATTCTTTTCAAACCAACAAACAGAAAGTAATGATTTTCATACCTATGTGCCTAACAAATGCATTGCTCTTATTTTTACAGGTAATATCATATGTATGTTCAATTATATGTTCCTTGAATCTCTGTTTCAAATTTACGCACATAAAAACTGGGGCAACATTAACAAATAGTTAAACACACTAAACAATTAGTGTTACAGTTTCAGTAAAAAGCTAAATTCATCAATTTGTGGTTCACTTTCACAGTGTCCCCCTCCAAAATGTGCAGACACTGTGAACAAGAGCCACATTTAAAAGTGCCTTTTTTTGTTAGTATGTAACCGTGAATCTCTAATTCCATCAAACTCCAAAACTGATTTTATAGATCTACCTTTCTTATACACAATCTGTGGCTTCATCCCAATGGCTTACATAACTTTGTGGCTGGTAGAAAACAAAAACAAATATTTTCTATAATCTTCTTGATATTATCAGTGTCTGTGCTGAATGTCAAAATAAAAGAACCATATCCAAAGATACCATTTTTATTTTCATTCAACACTAATCTCTCATCCGTAGCAAGAAGGGGAGACTAAGAATCTCCTTCCCTCTTACAAATCACTTCCTTGGAGACATCGGACACCAATCTAAACAGATATCCCAGAGCCAAAAATATGCCCTTCAGTTTGTCACATTCATTCAAAAACATTTGAAATTCCAAAACCATTCTAGCTGCCCTGACATACTGCCCTTTCCTGAAACTCAGGGTGGCCACTAGAATAATGCAACACTGCAATTTAATAGGTTGGTTTCCTATAAATAGTACATGTTAAATCTGATGTTTCAGGACTGACCCTCACCTCAGCATCTAATTAATTAATGGCAGAATATCCAACAATGTGTGTAAATTAAAAAAAATGTAGTTGTATTAAGATAATCAATGAAACCCAATAATTCATCAGAGGACCCATTCCAGATAATAAAAATATAGTCAAGGAAACATGCATATAAACTCGAATAGCTAACAAAATTGGTCTTGAAAATAAATCTTTTTTCCCATTGTAACATCACTATCCTTGCAAACAATGGGTCACATGCAGTGCCCATAACAACACCTTTCTTTTGCAAATAGTACTGACCCTCAAAATATAGATAATTATTTTTCAATACCAGTTCCATCAAAATATTAAAGGTATTAAACTCACTCTGGGTAAAACTTGTACTATCGAAAATTCATTAAACCAGTCAAGACCCTCTTCACATGGTATCATACTGTACAAGTCCTTAAAATTAATTGTACAGAATATCATTTTTTTATTGTATCTTACACATCCTAGTTTGTATAAAAAAAATCCCATGAATCCTTAAGTAGATATTCTAATGGTAGAAATACATGTTTGAGTCCTAGGTCAATCTATTTAGCCAAAGGGTGAGTCCCAGACCTCCCAGCATTAACTATAGGTCGGATGCGGGGGGGGGGGGTCTTGCAAACATTTATGCATCTTCAGTGTATACCAAAAATGCTCGGTATAATGGGAAACTGTACTGCCAAATAGGTATGGGTTTCCTTAGTAATTTGCCCTTGCACAAAAAGCTCATCTATTAAAAAGTTGGTACTGTAAATAACTATGTTGACCTTATTCCTAGAAACATCTTCATAAGTATCATTATTAAACAATAAATTCATTCTGTAAATATAGTCTTCCCAATTCATAATAACCACCACTCCCCCCCCCCCTGTCTGGTTTCATTATCCTCAAAATCCTGTCTATACTTGAATTCTTTAATAATGCTCTTTCACCTGCCATTAGATTTAGACATCCAACATGGGGTTTCAAACACATTTTTCTTATATTTACCTCTCACAATTTTTCATATAAAATAAAAACTGGATGCAGAGGGGGGTTGAAAAGGCTACTTCTGATAAACTCCTTATTCAATTATTCAAAATGCATCCATCTTTAAAAAACAGTTGCAAATTCAGTTTTCTTAACTACAGTTTAAAGTCCACCAATGTCTCTGAAATATTAGTTCTGTGGTCAGGAACACCTTTCGATAACAAGTTTGCCACTTCCTCATCCATTAAATATTCTCTATCATTAAAAAAAAGCTTAAAATCCCCTTTATGATTTTTGATAATTTGCAAGCTTCCTTCCAATACTATGGTCTTGCCTTGCTGTTTACACAGTGGTTTGAAAACAGCCACCTGGGTTGATTGAAGGAGGGATACATCCCTCCCCCCATTGTTCCTCCTGCTCCTGGTTCTTGTTCCTCAGTCTCTCCGATCTCATCAGGGTGGGTTCCTCTAAAAGCAGAGCAACCATGTTGTAATTAGACAATAATTCATTAGACCCTCCCCCCATATTTCACACTGTTGAAACTTCTGTCAGCAATAAAAGGCGGTTTGGGATAAGCTTTTATCTGGCATAGTCGTTTCTATCCCTCTCTAATTTTTTGTGCTTATGTGCCTACAAATCTTTACATAGGTTATTAATGTCTAAGAAAATTTTGTTCTACTTATTCTCATAGCTCTTAAAAATCAAATCAGTGGTAATTACCTGCTCGAGCTGTTTTAATTCCACCTCTAGTTCATCCATCCGGTTATGCTTGATCATTAAATCCATCAGCTCACAGACTTACCTATCAGAAAAGTGCAAGCAATTCCCTATGCAGGTCCAAGTTTTCCTTAAGACCCGTAGGGTATCTCCAGTACCTCAAAGCTTTAGGCACCTGCTTAACTTTGATGGATTCCAAAAAATAGTTATTTTCCACTTGCAAATTAAGAAACTTAAGTTTGTGTTCAAATACAGCCAACGACTCCCCCGGGATCTGAATGCTGTGGGGGAATCAACAGACCATTCCATCCTCTGATCAAGCTAATCCTTCAACCAACTCACCCTCGTCACAGCTAAACCCTCATTAAGTGCTGTCACCTGCCTTTCCCCAAGGGAAACAAACCTACTCCATTAGGGATGTATGAGTGAAGTTGTTGACACAATGGAGGCAAATAGGTTTTGACAGCCAAATGATACAATACTGCATTTTTTGGCATTTAGTTTCAGCCCATGATTTTGGCACCAGTTATTTACTTGTAAAAAACTTTCCTGCAGGATAGCTACATTACCTAGAGATTTAATGACTGCTCCTAGCTTGTAGTCATATACAAACTTAGAAGAGGAGACCTATGTCTGGCATACATGGCGTCCTCCAACCAATTACTTGCACATCAGCAAGTAAACGGCATTAGAAATACTTGGTCTAGAGGTCTGCAACATCAACAGAATGGTTGGGGAGACCGGTATGTTTCACAGAAGATATCACTGCTATGGAACAGACTTCCCCATCCACATAAAACAAAGTTCATCCCTGTCCACATTTCAGCACAACTTAGATCTATGGATGGGAAATAGAAAGTTTATCCCAGGACTATCCCCTGTACTACTAACAGAAGGAGCCAGCTCCTAAATGCTTTATCCCATGCATAGGTCCCCTCATATTATTTATGGTATGATCCAAGTTACTGCCATTATGGGTAATACATAATTATAAACCATGGGATGGGCAAGGCCAGTCTACCAAACGGGATAAATTATTTCAAGCACAAAAAGGGAAACTGGCTAGGCTTCAAATGGCCTGCAAGGGCAGCTAACCTAGTATTTACCTATAAACCTATGAACACTGCACTCAAAGCAAGCAGAGCAAGAAAGGTGAAAGCTATTAAAAGAAATTAAACAGTCATAACTTTGTAGGATTCACTTAAAAAAATCAGTTAAAGTCTTATGCAAGTTAGGCGCCATGCCAATACACATACCTGTAGTACTGGAAGTCATTGGCTGCAGTTACCTCATACAAATGGCACATTTACAAACACAAAAGAAACTGCAAACTCCAATGTTAAGGGAAACATTACAGCACCAGATCATCTCCTGCATGTTAAACCTTGCAGCAAGTACAATTCCCATAACCGTCCTGTGACTGAAAACAATGTGTACAGTATTAGAAGTCCTAGCCTTAAAGTGATTTGCTAACATTTCAATATACATTGTGGCATTTGATGAGTGAAATGCCTCAATATACTTTCTTTTTCTGCTTGCCCCCCCCCCCTTACATTTTTGGACAGTTTTTAATAAAAAAGTTAATAGACTTTTTATTAAACGACAGCCCATATAAATTGAATTTTTCTTACCATCACCACCACCTTGGAGTAATGTATGGATGGGGCACCTTCACACACATGCCGTGGTGTGCCCATTACAGTCTATGTAGGAAACTCACATTTTTCCTTCCCTGAGCTAATGAGATTAAAGAGCCCTCTTTTTCATCAGAGACACTGAAGTATGGAAAACACATTTTAAAAGTATGTTTCTAGGATAGGAAGTAGCCAAAAACATACCCTGACTGGGGGAAGTACTGGTTCAGTAGTTTATGCACCATATGCCAGAGTACAAAAGCAAGTGTTTGAATATCAGCAAATCACCTTAAATAAAAGCTAGGGTTGCAATATGATGATGGTTTTTATCTAAATATACTAATATCTGAAAAATGAAATCCTTTACTGAGGCTTGTATTTTAGGGTGCCTTCAAATCAAAGATATATGTACGTATGTGTGTGCCTGTGTTTTTTGTTTTGTTTTAAGTTTTCTCCTTTGCTTTGGGAATAGAAGAAGGAAATTCCTTGTATATGTTTTTTGTTTACTGCCGTGAGTGTCTGAAAGAAGAACCAGAGGGTTTACCATAACCCAGTAATCAGCTGATAAAGGCTGCTCTCTCTGGTAAGTAAATACTGAGCTTCCTTATGCACCTTTGCTTGATTAGTTGACTGAAATTGGGTCAAAATTCACATCTGAAAGTGATTTTAATTATTTATGCATATATGTATGCACACTTGCTTGTTTTTGTTTACAGAGTGAGTCCTACTCAGCTTATGACCTTTTTTCAAGGGATACCTAAGCAGGCAGCATTCATTCTGACTAGGGGAAGTTTGGCCTGGGAGGTGCAGAAATTCCCACAAGACCTAACATAGTAAGGATGAGAACAGTATATGCTTATGAAGGAAAAAAAAGTATATTAGAATAGGTAACAAAGTACGAAATACTTAACATGGACATTGTTATAATAGCTAACTTTGCGATTTAAGAACAGGAAAGAAAGTCAACCAAGATGTTACAAAATGTAGAGAAGTATTTTTTTATATGCATAAAGGAAAGGACAGATGGCTTACTTATAAAAGAGAAACAATGAGGACTACAACTGACTTTTTGTTGTTTTCTGAAACATTAAAAGAAGTAAAGGGACAGGTAAAGGGAGCAGGATTTTGTATCACAGGGCAATAAGGGCAGAGTCTGTTAAAATAAATGTGTCACAAAAGTAAAGGGTATGAAGAGGTGGACGGGAACATGAAGTTCAAAGGAATGTTTTAAGAAAGGCTTTTCCAGAGAGGGTAAATATGAGGCCCTTTCTTTAATAGAAGGATAGAGTGGTGGAAGGCATATAAGGATAAGTATAAAAGACTTCACAAACATGAAAAAGAAATGGAATATCAGTGGGAAAAACACTTAAATGGAAAAAGTTGAGAGCCTTAAAAAAATCCGGAGGGAATTTTAGGAACATTTGAGGAGGGAAAGACATAACAAAATGAAGGTACAAAATATATTAGGCAGACAAAGGTATATAAGAGAGAAAGAAGAGGCAATGTGTTTTTTCTAGGGGGTAGTTAAAGTGGAAGGAGTGCAGCAAGAGGGTAATTGTAACAGATGAAGAATAGGCAAGAACTCAGGAAGCACTTGTGAGGTGTGTTGCACAGAAGAGTTATGCAACAGGGGAAATAAGAGTTAGACAGGACTGAAAAAATGCAGACCAAATACTGGGAAAAGAGGTATGTACTGGCATAACTGCATAACGTAACATGGGAAGGGAGGAAGTGGAAATATAGGCGGGAACTAGGTTGTTATGGACCAGTTCAAGGATATTAGAGCCTCTAGTGGGTAGTTTTCAATCAGCTCCAGAGCAATGACACTAAAGTCTAGGAAATACCAAGCATGTTCATTTTCAGAGGTGCAAGCATGTTAATAAATGATTAGGTAATTGCCGTTCCCCAGCAAGAAGTATATGATTTGACATTTAAGGTAACTTCCATAATCCCTGGAGAACACTGATGGGGATCTATAGCTCGTAATGAAGTGATAGTTGTGTTTGTTAGCAATGATCTGGCTCTCTAGGAGGTCCAAGTTAGGGCTGTAAGCAATCTGACATGAGGTAATGGTGTTTCTAACAAATACAGCTACTCCTCTGCAGCTACCCAAGGGTATGAAGGTGTAACAGGGACTAAATCCCGGTATAGAGGGAGTGCTGTCATTGCACTGAAACAAAGTTTCAGTAGCTACAAACATGACTGTAGTTGAGTTGCAGGAGGGTTTCAAGTTCTAACATCTACTTATTTGCACTCCTGATACTGAGCACTGCCATCATGACATTGTCCAAATTTGAGTTGAAAAGCTAATAGGAGAACTCTGTCTATCAAAGACACTACTACTGGGACAGTAAAGGATATGGCCAGTACACAGACCTGGTATGAGAGGTGTAAACCATCCCTGGTAAAACAGGAAGTATTATCCATCATCTCATCCCAGGCAGTAACATACAACCCCCCCCCCCCCCCCACAGAATGACACCAACTTCTTAGCCCATTGTTAAAGCCAATTATCCTGTCTTGGTACCTATGTATCAGTCTTGGTGAATGCAAGATACTACTCAAGACCAGTGTCCTTCCTGCCTCTAACATTAAAGTGAAATCATCTCTCTGCATGTCCCTCTGAGCACAGCTGCTCAGATCATTCACTTCCAAGTAGGCCATCACCAGGTTCTGTCTGGTATAAGGGACCTTAAGGCCCTTGTGACATTATAGACCCTCGCAAAAGACAAGCACCTTACAGTCACCCTGTTTTTGCTCAGTCTGGCGAAAGTGAATACTGTATGCCTAACCATAGATTTGCCTATGATTACAACATTCCCCTGTGTGGAATCAGTTTTAGTGAGTCCTATGAGCTTAGGAATTCTTTACTGGTGACTCTCTGGTGAGCTACGTTGATCTTCAATATGCGTGAGTGACAAGGGAATAGGTGTTGCCTTACATGTTAGAGGCTGGGATCCTTTTGTGTGTGTTCTAAGAGGCTTTGGCACATACATCCATCCATCAGGTGGAGGTCCTCATCCCACCCCCACCTGAAATAAAAAAGACCACAGTAAAGAACTTCTCAAAAGCCGACTTCACACTTCTAAAGACTAGTGTGGTCTCCTTTAAGGCCCCGAGGCGGAAAACAGTACTCAAGCCGCTGAATCACTTACAAATGCCTTCTACCAGCACCTGCAGGACTGCATGGATAAGGCAATCCCAAGCAAAACAAAGACTCTTTGTACCAAAGGCAAGCGTCCAGTCTGGTGGACCCCAGCCATAAACAAACTCTACAACAAAAGGAGGAAGCTACTACAAGATAGAGCAAAATCCTTAAAAGGTAAGACACCCTTGATCACTATAAGTAAAAAACTAAGAGCTCTCATAAAATCATCCAAAGCAAATTTCGAGAGAAAAATAGCTAAAGACTCAAAAGACAATCATAAGGCCTTCTTTAGCTATGTTAGAAACCTGGGAGGAAACTCCCAGATATGCTCAGAGCTAGTTCAAAATGATGTGAAGATTACTGATCCTACAGACATTGCCAACATACTGGCTGACAGGTTCAGTGCAAACTTCTCCCCGCCCTCCACCCCAAAAGGAGAGATATCTATACCAAACGATTGCAGCCCCCAAACATCTCCAGCAAGTGAGAACTGCTCATAAAGCAAAAACACAGCATCCATGGGACCTGATGGTGTCCCCGGCTGTGTGCTCCATGAACTCAATGAGGAATTAAACCCACAGCTAGGACAGCTGTTTAATCAAAGTCTTACCTCTGACTGCAACTGTGGTACCACTTCACAAAGGCGGTGCCTCCACCGACCCTGGAAATTACCGCCCATTAGCTTGACAAGCCTTATCTGCAAAGCCATGGAGAGGATCATAATGGACCTCATAAATAAAGACATAGGGAATTTGCAGACTTTGGATCCAACCCAGTTTGGCTTTGTCAAAGGCAGATCATGCCTTTTAAACTTGGTTGACTTTGAAACAGTCACCAAAGCCATTGATGAGGGAAAGGCAGTCCATACAGCCTACCTCGATCTGGCTAAGGCCTTCGATACAATACCCCACCGGGTATCATTGAAAAACTCATCAGCTTAAATGTCAACCCATACATCACAAGATGGGTTGCAAACTGGCTGAGTGACAGAACCCACAGGGTCTGAGTTGCTGGCGCCATGTCAGACTCAAAGCCTGTCACAAGTGGTGTCCCACAGGGCTCAGTCCTGGGCCCACTCTTGTTTGGCATCTACTTGTACAAGCAAACACAGGAGGGTTATGGCTGACAAAGTTTGCAGATGACTGCAAACTGGGCCATAGTAGAAAACACATCTGATACAGATATCCTTCAGAAGGGTCTCACAGAAGCGGATAACTGGTGCCAGAGCCACGGCCTAAAGTTAAATGCCAAAATGCATAGTCATACCCTTCGAAAAACAAGGTTACCCCTAGCTACCAAATAGGTGGCAATCCACTGAGCACAGAAGAAGTTATCAGGGACCTGGGGACCCAGGTTGATAGTAGTCTGTCATTCGACACCCATGTAGCTAAAGTAGTTAGGAAGACCTTCTACGTTGCCCACCTTATCATGAAGGGATTCTCATCTAGATCAAGGGAGGTCATGGTCTCCCTTTACTCATCACTCATCAGACCAGTGATTGAGTACAATGCCCCATTCGAATGTATCTGACCCGACACTTGCAGCAGCTGGAGCCCGCAAAAGCCCAAAAGTTCCTCACCAAAAGGATAAAGGGTCTCAAAATCTGTCCTATGCTGCCCGACTGAAAGAACTCCAGCTCTATTCAGTGCTCAGAGGTGACCTTTGCCTAACATACAAGGCCATGTCAAACCCAGATTTGATGAATATGCTTCACCTCAAAAATCTAGATCCATCAGAGCCACAAGCGGAGACTTAAACCTTGACACGGCTATTAATAGGACATGCTGGAGGGATAGATTCATCACCCAAAGACTCCCTATGCTGTGGAACAAAATCCCGGTACATGTGAGGCAGAGCACCTCGCTGGCCTTGTTCAAGAGAAATCTTGACCAATGGATGGGAGATCACAGATATACCCCAGGGATTACCTCAGTGTCACTGCTCGACAGAGGCACATCAAAATAATGGGTATAGTTCCCCATACTAAAGGGGTGGCGTAAGCCACAAAACAATGGGCTAGGCTTGTAAATGCCCTCGGGCAGATAGCCTAGTATGAACCTATGAACCTATGAACAAGTGATGGGCCTAATGGTGTGCTGCAACTGATGCAGTGTTGTGGATGCATGATGCTTACCACCACTGGGCTGATGTAAGAGATTTGTCTCCATATTTCTTAAATATCTACCTTTCACAGTCTGTACTATCAAATGGCAAAAGCAATGAACCAGTCAGTAAGTATAAGGCAATTTTTACACACTACATTCAGACTAGCCATAAATAAGGTGTGTAGTAGACACACAAGTCTCGAGTTGTGCAAACATCTCTCACCTTACAAGTTAAGTGTGTAAAGCTAGCAATCTGTCCTACAACAATTTCTTGACAAAGGTCCTTAAAATACAGCTAAAAGACAATACTTTGCACTCTAAACTGAAGTTTTGCTATGATCCACCTAATCTAGTTCATAGGTTCACGGGCGAGCACTGTCATTACAAGACGGAGGACTGGAGCTGTACGTAGCACTCAGGGGTCAGAGGGAGACTACTAAAGTAAACCCTTAAGATTCACATAGGAAATATTTTGAGTGGTACTATGAAGTTAAGTTAGACAGCAAGTAATCTAATAATAGTTAAAAGACAGAATTTGGTTAAACACACAAAGTAAATTTCACTCAGCTACTTTGTAGAGTTGCAGTTCCTAGTACTCTACAAGTCATTTGTTCCTAGACTACACAGGTCATTTTCATACACTGCAGAATGGTTGATGGGCACTGAACATTGCAGCTTTACGTTATACCACAGAATGAACACTATCCACTAACAGTGAATTAGTAATCAGTCATGCTGGGCATTGAACATAACAGCTAGGGTTACTTACCACAAAATGATCACCTCTCCTTAGGACAGGATTGCTAGCTTTACACACTTGGAAGGTGAAAGACATTTGCACAGTTTAGGACTTGGGTCTACAACACAGTACTCACTGGACATAACCTGTAAAAGCAGAGAAATTGCCGAGCAGAAACACTGAACAGTAGGGCACCAACTACAGCAATTTCCAGACAAAGGTCCTTAAAAATGCAGCTAAAAGACAATACTCTGCACTCTAGGTGGATCACAGCAAAACTTCAATTTAATCTAGTTCATAGGTTCACAGGCATGTACTAGACTAACCACCACAACGGCCTTTTTAAGCCTAAACTTGCATCCCAAATCTCTGACAAGTTCTGGTACCATTGAAAAGTGTAAGCAGGGGCATGGGGGATGAAAAATTTACAATCAGGAGAATGGGAGATGAACCATTTGCAGGCTGCCTGTACCCATTAGAGACAAGGGTGCCAAACTGGGGATGAATTTCTTGTTTCCCATTCAACTGTCCAAGCTAACCTTGAATTAGGTTAGGGAGGAACTCTGCTTCACATGGATGAGAAGCCTGTTCCATAAGAAGTGGTAGCCTCTGGGATACATACCTGTCTCTCCAGCAGGTGCTTTTTAAATCACAGGCAAGGTTTAAGTCTTTATAGGTCTCAGTTGTGCACACAGTAATAGTAGGACAGACAGAGATTTCACAACACACTGCAAAAAAATAAGATGGGGATTGAATAAGGTTTATCCATAATGATGAATGGTGGTAATTTGCCTATAATCTAAGCACAGCTACATGCAGTAAAGAATCAGTGTCCTTTCTCACCAAGAACAAAGCGGTAATACTTAACATGAAGGTATTTCTCATGAAAATGATAATAGGCTCTCTGATAATCAGCAGTCTCATCCCAGATGTTGCATGGATCAAAGGGTTTGTTTTCCTGGTAGATGCTCTGGGTAGCACATACAGCAGCTTAGCACAACTGAGAACCAAATTGTATAACATTCCAAAAGTTAAACTGAACAGGCTTCTGCTGAAATGGCAACTAAACCCATCAAGAAGTCACACACACACAGCCCAGGCAGACTAAGTCAGGAATCAATGTCCTCCTGTTCCGTCTCTCACCAGAAGCAAAACAACAGTACTAATCCCAAAATGACTCTTAAGAAACAGTTTTCAGGCTTTCCAGTGATCAGCAGTCTCTAGAAAGAAATAACCCTGTGCTCCTTCACTCACTCAGCAGGAGCAAAATAGAAACACTAATCCCAAATAGGTTCCTGAGAAGTGGTTTGTCAGCTTTTGACTGCTTTGGTAGTCTTGTAACAGATGTTAAAGATTTCAGAAGTAAGCAGGAAAAGAAAGGGTTAAGATTCTAAAGACTCTAGGCAGTACATCAGTCACTAAACAGATGGGAAGATTAAAAAAAGAAAAAAAAATGAAGGGTTTCTCAGTCACACAAGTAGAAAAGGTATGCAGATGCCTCTCTGCTGATACTGACAATTTATCCATGGGATTTTGGAGGTGATACAAGTTGCTGTGCAAGGGGCCCGCCATACTCCAGCATAATCTAGAACACTGCCCGTAGAACATAACACTGAATCATGCTGTTTACATGACAAAGAGGATGAGGGGGTACAAAAACCTCTAGACAGGATATCCAAGCAGTGGTATAATAGATATCACTCACTTCATCTTCTCCACAACCAAACACAGAAAACATGCCAAAGCCACACCTCCTTATGAGATACTTAATCCACATCATAACTGGACAAACCCAAGAGACAAATAGAAGTAGTCGAGCAGCATTAATCAGTAAGCAGCAAACCGTCTCTGTGTCCCTACAGGGATAAAAGCCTAACTCTAACTCTAAGGCGGGCCCCTTGCACAGCAACTTGTACCATCTCCTGGACCAGGTGGCGGACTACCAAAAATACTCTAGATCAACTAACATTTAGACAGATAAGAAATGAGACAAAAAAAGCTGTAGTCTCAGATAAAAAAAAACTTCTATTGTCAAATGCAGAAGACACACCATAATAATCCACAAAAGTTTTGGGCAAGCATTAACAGACTCCTACACCCAGGTCAAACTAGCACACAAACCCCACTATGCAGTAACCACGAAACCCCAAAGCAAACTGCTAATATGCAATATCTTCTTCACAGAAACCATTCAAACTCTAGCAAATCAACTCTCACCTGACAGCTCAAGCCTTCCTACCTCCATTACTAGCTCTCTCTCTACATTTCAACTGCAACCCATCCCAACACACTTCATCTGCAAGCTCATCCAAAATTAAAACTTTGTACTCCATCAGCTGACTAGCTACCTGCAGAAAGCAGCTAAAGCTGTAGCCTATCCTATATCCATCCTTATAAACAGAACCATAAATGAGGGAACAATTCCAGCAATCTGGAAAATCTCTCACATTATCCACCTACACAAAGGTGGGAACTCCAATGAACATTCTAACTATTGTCCTATAGCTATACTATCCCCCTTAGCAAAAATAATGGAAAAATGCATTCATAGACGGCTACTAAACCATCTAATCCAAAACATACTTGCTGAATGTCAACATGGCTTTAGGCCATTCCATAGTACAACTACTGCACTCATATCCTTCTCTAACTCCATTAACAAAAACAGAAATAACAACATCCTCTTTTCAGCACTCTTTATTGATCTTTCCAAAGCTTTTGACATGGTAAACCAGCAGCTGCTTATAAATATTCTCAAGTCATTCTTTCTTGATGCTCAGGCTATAAAATGGTTCGGTTCCTACCTCAGTAATAGGCAGCAAGCTGTGCTCTGGGAGAATAACTTATCTTCTCACCTGCCTGTCACCTTAGGTGTCCCTCAGGGCTCCATTTTAGGCCCACTTCTATTCTCAGTTTTCATCAATGATCTTCACTTAGCAATCCCTCAGGCTACCTGTATACAATATGCTGATGATTCTATAATTATATGCTCAGCCAATTCCTCACCTGAACTGCAATCCATAACTTAAAAAGTTTTTAACATAGTAGAATCTTGGTTTCTTCAACGTTGCCTCCTCTTGAACCCAAAAAAAAAACAAAGCTCCTGCTCTTTACTCCTACCTATAAGTCCACCCCAATAGATTTCTCAGTCACATCTAACAACTGTATACTCATATCACCTGTTGTTACAACCAAACATCTAGGAGTTACAATTGACAACAACCTCACCTTTGATATTCATATTAACAATACAGTAAAATCTATCAACAAAAAAATTGGCTCCTTCTATAGGATCAAACCCTTCCTTACTCCATTAGCTAGATCTACCATTGCCCACTCCCATCTACTCTCAACACTTCTCTTGGCCTCTCCTATCTATACTAATCTATCTAAAAACAATCTTCAGAAACTAGCTAAATCCTATAATAATATAGCCAGATTTGCCACTGGAAAACCTTTCAAAACCCATCATTATCAGAATTTAATTCAACTAGGTTGGCTGGAATTTCAGAATCAACTTAAATTTAACCAACTTATAATTGCCCATAAAATGCTTTATCAGCCTCATAGTACTCCAATATTATCAAGCCTGATCACCCCCTAAACACCTTACGCTCATCAAATAAATTACTAGTCAGCACAAGTAAAACCAGTAACACAGCAGGTGACTCTCTCTTCTGAAATGCAGTTGGGGAAAAATGGAACCATTTACCTAGTGAACTTACATCACTATCCTCCCTAACACTTTTCAAACAAAAACTTAAGATTTACCTTAGAACAACACATTGGCTATGCCCTTGCTGTAACCCTGACTAACCTTTGACTGTATTTTTAACACTTTTTTTCTTTTCTTTTTCTACCTTTCTTTACTAAGTCCATGCTGCTCTTTTACCACAAAAACCAGCAATTGTAAATTAAGTATTTCATTTACAAGATTACTTCTTTTGAGAATTACTTTACCTTATGTTATCTCCTAAACTGTATTGTCATATTAAATGAACTGCAACTATGTGTAAAATTATCTACTTTGCCTATCTTAATGTAATCCTGTAGTACTGTTTTTCATTTGGAGCTTATCTCCCTGGGCCTCTACTGAAAATGGACATATATCCAGTTAGACTAGCCCGGTCAACAAATGTAAAATAAATAAAAAAAAATAACTCAAATGACCCAAGTGTGACTAGCTGCTTGAGAACCAGTACACTTAGGCAGGGGGAGAAGAACAGCTCATCCATCCTGGTAAAAGGGGAGGGGTGGCTTCTGGCCAGCAGTCTGCAACTACATCTGATGTGGAGTACTGCCCCGTAATGAAATTCAACTGTTACCAGGGCTGGGATCCTCACTATACCAAGACGGTGATGGTAGCCTTTGCTGACATACGGGGGAGCACACAACTTCATGAGAAAGGAGTAACATGCTCTTCATGATGACATAGGTGTCAATGTCACCCATCCAGGAGCAGGATTAGGATATGTATAGAAACAGCTAATGCTCTAGATGATATAACTTGCAACAGGGAGAGCTGCTCCATGCAGTTCCCTAGCCTGAGGACAAAGAGTGTCCATCCTGAAACATAGACATTCAAGTTCTGAAGTTAGACCATCAAGCCACTGGGATGAAGTAGGTGCCTCCCAACAGCATGTGGATGGATGGGCAAAGGCATGGGTAACTCCTTTATGATTGCCTGAATGACAGCCTCCTCTGATAGTGTTTTGAATGATAATTCTTAGGATCTCTGGGATGAGGGCCTGATGTATGATACACCAGGAAGTCAAAAAAAAAAAGCATTGCAAAAAAGCAAAAAAGTCAGGGGATAGTCCATGTAAAACAGGATAAGTATTTGGAGATTAGGTCAGGGAACAATAAATGTCATGGGTATGGTGTATTTTAAAACACTTGCCTCAAGGGTTTTACAATAATTTATGCAGCTTCTGCTACATAACAGTCATCACAGGTTCCCATCAGCTGTGGCTTCCAGAACATAACCAAGGATTCTTCATGAGTCCTTCCCAAATGTTACTTCTTGACCACTAAAGCAAAATAAGAGCAAATAATAAGAAAGTGCAGGATAAACATCCAACTTCAATGTTTTAAAAGCCCTTTCTTTCTTGTATATATGGCAAGGACACTCTCTGAGGTTCCACAGTTCATGAGCCTACAGAAATCAGCCTAAAAAAATCCTGCCTATAACGAACAAATCAGAGAAACCATCTTTCTACAACCCAAACAGCATCCAGGATTTTTCACCTCTCTACAGTCAAGATACTGTAAAATAATCTGTGCACTCTAACTTGCATCTTGTTTCACAAAGTTAAGATCTAAGTAACAGAAACTCTGTTAACAGCTTTGTTAGAATTAATACCATTTCTTTCAAATATCTTTCATTTTGCCTCATATTTTTATCCTGCCCCTCATAAAATGTTTGATGTCAGTCAGTCAACAATGCCAAGCATTACAGTTTCATACTTTAGAATATACATGCTGACGCAAAACCAGTTACCAATTTTAAGTGAATCAGAATAATATTTAAAAATTGGCCATGTTTTTAGCCTTTGTCCCCCATTATTTTTGGTTTTATCCAGAAATCCTAAGCAAAGACATTAAGTAGTACAACACCAACCTCTTAACACAGATAAATACATTGCATATGAAATTACTTCACAGAAAACCAAATCTACTAGAACAATGGTAAACTCATAAAAATAAAGTAAGGAAACAATAATTCTTAACATGTACCCAACCCTTCCCCCAGAGCAAGAAAAATCTCAGAGCTACATTGATTTTCTTATCCATATACTTCAATTTCTTTCAGGAAAAGTATAAGCTGCTTGTTTCAAATATCTGTGAGAAAAATGCTTATGATTAGAACACTTTTTAAAGTGAGCCCATCTAAATTTATTTCAGGAAAAGTATAAGCTGCTTGTTTCAAATATCTGTGAGAAAAATGCTTATGATTAGAACACTTTTTAAAGTGAGCCCATCTCCTTTCATGTCCATACCTATAATTATTTAAAAGAGAATATGGCCCCCACCCCTCTTGTAAGACAAATGCCACTTTACCTTTTGTTGCCCCCACCCCTCCTGTAAGACAAAGGTCACTTCACCTTATTAGTGAAATTCGCCTCAAGGAAACAAAGCAAAAATCTCACTAAAAGAAAGATGAAAGTTTTTCTTCTGGGAGGCCTGCTCTTATGATAGAAAACAATTATGAAAATGATTACTGATACGAACATAACATTTCTGTAACATAACTTCATAGTATATCATCAAAATTGTTTATGATGCAGTGAAAATGCAAACTTTTTTTTTCACAATTACACCCATGAGAATACAAGGCTGTTACCGTCTTAATTGCTTGTTCTGCCACATCAAAGTACTCAACATTCTCAATTCAGGGTAATAGACTAAAGTCAAAGTAGAGTTCACATGAACCTGCATACTAACTATATCCTTAAAGCAACACACAGCCTAATGTCACTCAATATTTCAGGACTCTGGGACACAAGGTTACTCAAATCTCACATCCCTTTTCCACCTGTTCCACCATACCAAATTTCAAAACCTTTAAAATGTAAGCCAATTTCAGGTTACTAAAAGGTGAACACGTTTAAACTCCGTAAACTTTGTGAAACCCTTGTCTGACTTCAGTACTGTGAAAGCAAAGCAGCACATTTCAGTCAGAATTATCATGCATCTA
This sequence comes from Protopterus annectens, assembly GCF_019279795.1. Taxonomy (NCBI): domain Eukaryota; kingdom Metazoa; phylum Chordata; order Ceratodontiformes; family Protopteridae; genus Protopterus; species Protopterus annectens. The sequence continues at coordinate 243,565,160 of NC_056742.1, forward strand.
CTGTGATCCTAAAGTAAGCTTTACTTCATGCTTTCTCTTCCCTGATGCTGAATATAACTCTGAGTACCACTACATAATACTGACAAGCCTGCCCTCTAGCCAGATGTTGACAATGCACCAGCCTTGACATCCACTTAAAAAATTACTTAACAGTCAAGCTGAATTTATTTTCTTCAAATTAAATGCTACTTGAGCTAATCTAGTCAGATCTGCTACAAATTAAGTTAATTTAACATAATAACACACTACATGAACATTTTTGGCTCTTTAGCTTGTTAGACATGCTTACTTGGCTATTAGAAGGTTAACCTTGCCAGAAGCTAGTTAACACTTAACTGTGGATATAATATTGTACAATAAAATACACTACAGTCATTCCTGCATCTCAGGTTAGCTTAGCTCCTCTTCAAACTTACATCTGCAGAGAGGTTTCTTACAAAAACATGCACAGTAGACTTTACAAATGCTGTCATTTCTGTTTATCAGTCCATTTAATGGCATTAAGGTTTTATGTTAGTATATAAAAACTTCAGTTTTACTGACAATGACATTTAAAGAATTCAGTATTTGCATTCATTCTCTGAAAGAGAAAAAGGAAAAAATGCACCTGATGTGAAAAACAGTCCTAGGATTACTCAAAAATGCCCCAAAAATTGTTCACTGCAAATGACAAGTGAGATTTAAAATGTAAAAAAAAAAAAAAAAAGGTGAAAGGGCACACTTTAATAAAGCAAAATACAATGAAAATACACAACATAATGAATGCTTTCATCAATTACCCCACATTTGTTATGGATTTTTTTTTTACTTTTGTTAAATTATTTGATTCATAGCTGGCTTTACCCAAATTCTTTCTACTTACATCACAAAATTAAGATACAAAACTGTTAAATTCGGACTTTCCAAGATGGCTGCACACTGATCCACCTCTTAACTCCAGCTTTCCCAGTGTGAAAAAAGAAAATGAAAGACAAGGACCAGGAACTCATCACTTTTAGTAAATTTGGTTACTGGCTAGTAAGTACAATGCCTGGATGTCAGCAAAAAAGAAACTAAAAGAGCCTGAACAAAAATCAACCTGAAAAGGTGAGGAGAAAACTCTGACTGGGAAGAATTCTGCAGCGACTCAGCAAAAAGCAATTCAAGCTTCAGCTTTGGTGCAGCCGTGCAGGGCATAGCTTCCAATAATCTTAGTCAAATATGCTCAGAGCTGATTAAAATAAATGAAACACTGAAGGAGTACATCAACTCAAAAAAGCAAAAGGCTTGAAAAAATAGAAAAGGCTTTAAACAGATATTCAGATGAACTGATAAAACTCCAAAAATAAGAGGTCAATAAGAAAAGGCTGGCTGAACATGAGACTGCTGAAGAAGAGATGTTTCAAAAAATGGTAAAATTAGAGAAGAGAGTACATAGGGAAAATCCAAGATTATCTGCTGTACCAGAGAAACTAGAAGGGACAGACTGTACTAATTTTATAAAGGCACAAATAAACAACTGGTCTGGTATTCCACAACAGGAACGGTTAACTGAAAGGGCACATAGTGAATATGCTCCAAACCTAGCCATGAGAAAGCAGCTATAACCAGTATTCATAAAGATGAAAGCCTACTCGCAGAAAGAGTTGATCCTGACAAAACTGTGGCAAAAGGGCAAATTATTAAAAGTTGGAGACAGCAAAGTATTTGTGGAAAATGATTATTCACTGCACACCAGGCCAAAGAGAAAGAAATTTATTTCAGCAATCAGTGAACATTGAGTGGAAGATGCGAGGTTCAAGCAGAAGAATCCAGTTGTTTTCAGAATATTTTTTCCACGAGGATCAAACTCATTTTTGATGAACAGGCTAAGGAAGAAATACAAAAGGTTTATCCAACAAAAACTGAGATATCAAGCAGAACGGGACTCTGCTTCTTATTCTTTTGATAATAAAGCACATAGACTTTGGAACAATGGAGGTTTCACTGGCAAAAGGAAAATCCTTGAGAAACCGAAAAGAGAAAATCACAAACATTGACTAGAAGAATAGGGACTACCTTGGAATGAAACTGGAATGTAGTGTTGAGTAATGGAGATGAACAGAAAGAAGACTAGTAACAAGGCAATTAGTGAATAAATGTGAGACTGCAAAGCATCAATCGAGTTTGTGAAATACGACTGTGGAAACTTTGTTAAACTAGTGAGGAACTAAAACGCATCTGCTTCACTTCATGTCATTAATGTTTGGAAGGACACTGAGGGGAGCAGAAGAGGGAGGAAAAAGGGAACTAAGTAAAACAATTTCTGTTCTTAGCAGTATTTCTGTGAAATTTTTCACAACAAACTGTAGGCTTAACAGTAAACCATTTTAGTTGCTCTTATATGTGATAAAGATACTAAAGTAAACAGACATCTTTTTTTCTTTCTTTTTTCAGTATTAAGAAATGTAGGCATTAAAATGCAAAACAAGAAAACGGCTAGACAAAAGCAAGTTTAAGTTAATAAGCTATAAGCTTGGGTTGTTGAAGTGGGGTCTGGTGCAAAAGTACACAGATCATAATATATATGAACAGCTATGTTTTCTCTTATTTTTACATAGGTGAATGTCAGGATTAAGACTCTTGGCTTAATCTAATAACACATTTCAAGTGGAAACAAGTAAATATGAGAACACTGAATATAATGAAAAGTTTTCCTTCAGCAATAAATGTTTCAGCTTGTCTTTAGAAGTCTGCAGCTGTGGACTATACTTAATTTTTTCTCTTACATTTCCATAAAGACATGATGATTATGGGGCAATAAAGTCACAATAATGTTTTTTTCAAGGCTAAGAGTTAATGTTTTCTGGAAGCATGCAAGATGTTTTTCACATTTGGGAGAGGAATAAAGATTAAAAAAAACCATACACCAATACGTTTAAGTAGAAGCACATGCAATAATGTGACTTAACATGAATAACCTCAACTTTTGGTTAATTAAGACCTGTGTTTGCAGCTAACTGGAAAGTACAGTTGTGTCAAATATTATTATAACAGTAGATGTCCCTCTCTTCACTGTTGCAGTACTCATTACAACAGGGATCCCTTGCCAACAGCGGCTCGTCATCTGGCCAGTATACCAAAGCCTTTATGGTGCTAAGGCTATGCTGCAGATCACATGTATGCCCCCTAAATACGATGTAGGGCATAAAGGTGACTCCAAACATACCATCCTCAGAACAGAGAGCCCCAGCAGGAACACCAGTCCATGGATAAGAGTGATAGCAAGCATATCCGGACAGGAAAAGAACCAGGGAGAGAAGGGAGGGAGTGAATGCTACAATAGTGAAGAAAAGGACATCTATCCACTATGGCAAGATTTGACACAACTGTACTATGTCCTTCCATTTCACTGTTGCACTATTCCTTACAATATGGAGAGTGCAAAAGCTCATGAAGAAGAGAGGGAGGAGGAAGGACCACAGAGCCATCTAGGAACCCATGAAGGATGGCCATAGCAAAACCAGTCCTAGCACTGGATTTCACCTCCAACTTATAGTGCTTGGTACAGAAGTCCAGGTAGCTGCCTCAAGAATAGAGTTAGTATCTAAACACTTGCAATAGCTCGCTCTCGCCTACTTTCAACATTTCTATATGCATCTCCCCCTACTTTCTAATCTAAACAAGACTGTACTTAAACTATCAACCTGTTATAATCACATTGCCAGGTTTGCCACTGGCCTGCCTTTTAGGACACACCACTGCATCAATCTTAACCAGCTTTGGTGGCTTGAACTACCCAGTCTAATCCAATATAACCTACTGATTACGGCTAATAAAATCCTTTATAATCCGGATAATACTCCGGCACTTAAAAACCTTATCACCCCCTATAACAATCCACGACTGCTTCGATCCTCGAACAGACTACTAATTGACAATCAAAATTAACAATGCAGCCAGTGATTCCCTCTTTGCAAACTCTGCAGGCAGAGCCTGGAACTCACTTCCAGCTGATATTGCTTTGCTCTCCCCTCCAGGTCAATTTAAAAATACACTCAAATAACATTTGGCACTAAGCTGGATTTGCCACTGCAACAAGCCTGGCTAACTCTCATCAAGAATATGAAAAATCTATATGAAAAGTCTATTAACCAGATAACTGTTGAACTTACCCCTGACTGTCACCAGGGACCAACTCTAACCTGTTTAACTTGTCTATTCATGTTTGCTTATGTATTCTTTGTCTATACCATATTTGTAATATGTTTTCATTGTTTTTATTGTATCTGCTTACCTTGGAGCTTTTCTCCCCGGGCCTCCGCTGAAAATGGACATGAATCCAGTCAGACTATCCCGGTCAACAAATGTAAAATAAAAATAAAATAAAAAGGCACCAGAAGAAGCCACAGCCCTAGTAGAACGAGCCTTAACCGAAGAAGGAAGGCTCCTGCCATAAAAAGAATAACAAAAAGAAATGGCATTAGGTATACAAGAAGAAAGAGTTTGCTTGGAAACAGCCAATGCCAAAGATCTAGGATGGAAGAAAACAAAAAGCTGATCTGATTTGTGAAATGCTTTGGTCTTATCCAAATTAAATCCGAGTTGTCTATGCACATCCAAACTGTGCAAAACTTTCTCACTAGCAGACTGCAAAGAAGGGGGAAAAGTGGGCAAATGAATAGACTAAAAGACAACTCATTCACCACTTTAGGCATAAAAGGAGGATTAATACAAAGGGACACCCTTTCCCTTTAGAGAAAGTACAGTTTTGTACCTACCATAAATGTAGATGTTCGAAGATCCACATTGCTGCAGTCCTTACATATGGGTAGTCCGCTGTCCTCGGTCGGCCCGAATACCAAAGTATTAGGCTGACGTCGGTCAAGGCGCTTAAAACTGACATCAGGACGTCAGGGTACAAATGCGCATGACCGACGTCATTTCCTCAGTCTTTTCTTGCCCCAGATGTCAGAAGGCCCCAACAAGAAAGGCCAAAGCCAAAAACCAGCAAAAACTAACCAACCACCCGTGCACTAACCATATTTACAATATGTACAACACAAACCACACCACCACCTTCAACAACAGAGGGAAGGAGGGAGGTAATGGACTGCAGCAATGTGGATCTTGAACATCTACATTTATGGTAGGTACAAAACTGTACTATGTTCTTCATCTCACATTGCTGCAGTCCTTACATATGGGTAGAATCCCAAAGCAGAGGTAAGGGAGGATGGCAAAACTATAAAGCATTAGGAGCTGCCAAAATGCCCTGTAAAATTGCAGTGGCAAATCCAGCCCTAGATTTAGAGTAAAGTGGAAGGTGGTAGTGCTTAGAGAAAGTATGCACTGAACTCCAAGTAGCTGCTTCCAAAATATCTTTAGTAGCCACCCCTTAAAAAGCTGTAGAAGTGGCAGTAGCCCTAGTGGAATGAGGCCTAATCCCAGCTGGAATCTCCTTACCATGATGGGAATAACAGAAAGTAATACAAAACCAATCCACTTAGAAATAGTTTGTTTTGAAACAGGTTTGCCCTGAGAACCCAAAGCAAAAGAAACAAACAACTGCTGAGACTGCCTGAACCCTTTAGTTCTGCTCAAATAATATCGCAACTGTCTGTGTATATCCAAAGTGTGCAAAATCCTTTCCCTTTATTTTGGGGTTTGCATAAAAAGTAGGCAAATGAATAGTTTGGTTTAAAGCCACACTAGAAACCACTTTAGGCATAAAAGAAGGGTTAGTACGCAAAGACACCCTATCCTTGTGGAAAATTAAGAAAGGCTCAACTGCCATAAGGGCCTGTAATTCAGAAACCCTTCGCAGAGGTAATGGCCAACAAAAAAGCAGTCTTCCATGATAAATATTTCAACTCTGCAGAAAATGCAGGCTCAAAAGGTTGTAGAGTGAGTTTCTCCAACACAAAATTGAGATCCCAAGCAGGAGCTAGGAGTCTTACGGGGTGTATATTCTTTACCCCTCTAATAATTTAAGGCTGAGCTGGCTGAGAAAATAATGGTGGGTCACAGTGTCAGTGAGTCACAATTGTGAGCAGCAGATGCTGCTAGAAGATTTAACCTTTGAGGAATAACTCAATAAAAGGTATTATTGAAAGAGCCACACTTAAAATTAGGTTTTTAACAATCAAAGTCCTTTGCTGTACTCCAAAAAAAAAAAAAACTCTCCATTTATCTGCGTAAACTTTTCCTTACTAGGGCCCCTGGCCTCCCAAAATAACATTCAAAACTTGTTGTGGGAAGCTGAGACCCCCTCCAGTTTTAAAAACAGAATATGCCAGGCTGTCAGATGTAGAGAATGAAGTTTGACATTGAGTAAATGACTGTTCTCCTGAGACAGCAGGTGAGAATCAGGCAAAAGGCCATGGAGGCTCCCATACCAGACTTCTCAGTAATGGGTACCAGTGCTGTCGTACCAGTTAACGCCAGGCCAATCTGGAGCTATTGCTATTAAAATCATGTTTGGCTTGTCCTGTCTGACCTTCAGGAGTACCTTTGGGAGGAGAGGCAGAGGTGGAAAGGCATACACGTGAAGATTGCTCCAATTGAATGAGAGAGCATCCACTTTCCAAGCTGTGGGATGAAACCTTTTGTGCAAAACTTTGGCAGCTGGTAATTTAGTGGAGGAGAAGCAAACAGATCTATGTCTGGAGTTCCCCATAACACTGTCAATCTCCGAAATACAGGATCCAATTTCCACTCGTGGGGATCCATAATTTGTTTGTCTGCTCAACTCAACACATCTGCTAAGGAGTTCTGTGCTCCTGGCAGAAACCTTGCCTGAAGATTTAGCTGTAAACTGAGAGCAGTCTCCCACAAAAATCATTGCTTGTCTGCATAGAGGATAAGAAATCGTTCCCCTTGCTTGTTGATGTACCACATGACAGTTGTGTTGTCTGTTTGAATCAACACCTGCCCTGGAAGAAGTAAATCCTTGAAAGCTATCAATGCAAATTGGTGCTAACATCTCCTTCAAGTTGATATGTAGATGTTGAAGTCTGGCAGGCCACGTGTCTTGTACCCATTTTCCATTTAGATGAGCTCCCCAAGCTTTGTCTGGGGCAGGCATCTGTCGTTAAATCTGACTAGCCTCTGGCACTGGCGGCTTGGCCGGGTCACAGAGAATCCCTTGTTTAGGTGACATTCCTGAGCCCACCACAAAATTCCTTTTGAATTTGAATGCAAGGTATTATCTGAATGACAGTGTCCAAATCTTGGCAGTGCTGTGTCCATACATTCTTGAGATACCATTGTAGCTTCCTCATATGCAGTTTGGCATTGGGAGTACCAAGTACCAGAATACAAGATGCCATGAACCCCAAGGCTTGAAGGACTGTCCTTGCAGTCAGCATGGACTATTGAGACAATTGGTGGAAGTAAAGAGAAAGATTCTTTTGTTTGTCCGGGGTCAAAAGGCCATCTGGGATGCTGTATTCAGTCTCACACCCAGAAAGAAAGCACACATGTCCTGAGAGGGTACTAGACTGGACTTTATTTCGTTCACAGAATACCCCAGGCATCTTAACACTGCCATCACATACTGTAAATGATGAAGAAGTTAGATCCTTTTCTTGGGCCAGAATCAGGCAATCGTCCAAATAAGGCTAGATTTGCATTCCTCTTAGCCTGAAGAGAGCTACCACTCGAGCCAGAACCGTGAACACAGAGGCAGTAGATAAGCCAAGGGGCAATGCAGAGAACTGATAATGTGAAGTCCCAGCCAGCAGATACTTCCTGCAACTGGGCCTGATAGGAACATGAAGGTAAGCCTCCTTGAGATCCAGAGTCACCCTGCAGTGATCTTTGCCCAGCAGAGGTAATAGCTGTTGTAGCGTCAACATTTTGAACTTGGGAATGTCCAGATATGTGTTGAGGATAGATAAATCCAAAATTGGTCTCCACGTGTTTCCTTTCTTTGGTACTAGAAACAGGCGAGAATAAAATCCTAGGCCCACTTCTGGCAGAGGGACGGTTGTATGGCCCCTATTTGAAGTAGTAGAAATTTGTTTGTGAGCCTCTAGTCTTTGAGGAGGAGCGTCCGGCATGCCTTTGAAAGGATGCAAGGTATGGAAATAAAACTTGTAACCTTGGTGTATGATATCCAATACCCATTTGTCTTGGGTAATCAACATCCAATTTTCTTGAAGAGTGCTCTCCCCTCCAGGTCAATTTAAAAATACACTCAAATAACATTTGGCACTAAGCTGGCTTTGCCACTGCAACAAGCCTGGCTAACTCTCATCAAGAATATGAAAATCTATATGAAAAGTCTATTAACCAGATAACTGTTGAACTTACCCCTGACTGTCACCAGGGACCAACTCTAACCTGTTTAACTTGTCTATTCATGTTTGCTTATGTATTCTTTGTCTATACCATATTTGTAATATGTTTTCATTGTTTTTATTGTATCTGCTTACCTTGGAGCTTTTCTCCCCGGGCCTCCGCTGAAAATGGACATGAATCCAGTCAGACTATCCCGGTCAACAAATGTAAAATAAAAATAAAATAAAAAGGCACCAGAAGAAGCCACAGCCCTAGTAGAACGAGCCTTAACCGAAGAAGGAAGGCTCCTGCCATAAAAAGAATAACAAAAAGAAATGGCATTAGGTATACAAGAAGAAAGAGTTTGCTTGGAAACAGCCAATGCCAAAGATCTAGGATGGAAGAAAACAAAAAGCTGATCTGATTTGTGAAATGCTTTGGTCTTATCCAAATTAAATCCGAGTTGTCTATGCACATCCAAACTGTGCAAAACTTTCTCACTAGCAGACTGCAAAGAAGGGGGAAAAGTGGGCAAATGAATAGACTAAAAGACAACTCATTCACCACTTTAGGCATAAAAGGAGGATTAATACAAAGGGACACCCTTTCCCTTTAGAGAACTAAGAAAGAGGAACAGCCATAAGGGCTTGAAGCTCAGACACCCATCTGGCAGAAGTAAGGGCCAACAAAATAACAGTCATCCAAGAAAAATGCTTCAAGGAAGCTGAAGCCACAGGCTCAAAAGTAGCCCAAGTTAATTTCTCCAAAACAAAATTAAGGTCCCGGGAAGGAAGGACAGGCTTCGGGGGAGGTTTAATATGAAGGACACCTTTAGAAAATTGTTTAGCCTCAAATCTAGAGGCTAAAGGGGGTGCTAAAGGCAGACAAGCAGAAACAGCTGACAAGTAGGCCTTAACAGAAGAATATGGTAATCCAGCATTGAGCAATTCACACAGATAAGAGAGAACCAAAGGAACATGCAGAGAAAGTGGATTAAGGTTATGAGAAAGACACCAAACAGAAAACCTCTTCCATTTGGATAAGTAGGAGTTCTTAGTAGTTGGTTTTCTGACCTCCTGTAGGACCCCAAACATGTCCTCAGGAAAAAAGTGACCAAATGGAATCAAAATCCTACCACCCACAGTATCGGTTGAAGAGTGGACAGGTAGGATGGGTAAGAGATCCCAAATCTTGAGTAGGTCCACTCTGAGATAACTTGTGACAATTGCCCTTGGCTAAATGCAGAAGAAGAGAGACCAAAGGGAGCTACCAGCAACATTTTGGGAGCATCCTGTTTTACCTTGAATGGGATTTTGGAATGAGAGGAAGGGGAGGGAAGGCATAAAGAAACTTCCCCTTCCAGGGAAAAGAGAGGGACTCCACCTTCCAGACCATGGGACATGGGGCTCTGGCACAAAAAAGAGGAAGTTATCTGTTTAAAGGGGAGGAAAATAGATCTATTTGAGGAGTACCCCACTAGTAGACAATGTCCAGAAACACATTCCTATGAAGCTAAACTCGAGACATGGTGATATGGACCTGCTCAGAGTCTGCCACAATGTTCTGACCTGAGGGAATGTAAATTGGCTGAAGTGCCACTTGATACTGGATAGCTAGCTCCCACGCTTGAAGTGCTAACCTGCACAGGAGACAAGATCTTGTCCTCCCTTCCTTGTTGACGTACCACATAACTGTTGTATTATCTGTGAGTATCTTGATGGACCCTGGAATGAAATGAGGATAAAATGTTTGAAGAGCAGACAGAAGAGCTCTCATCTCTGACACTGATGTGGTCTTTCTTTTGTTGAGGCAACCAGAGGCCCTGCACTTTTAAAGAGGTGAAGGAAGCCCCCATCCCACATCTTAAGAGTCTGTGAACAGCTCCTGAGAGGGGCGTGGAGGTTGAAAAGGAAGCCCTGGATTGAGGAACAACTGCTAAATCCAACACTGAATTTCCAGCTTGAGGTATAGAAGCAGAGGAAATAAAATCTAGAGGATGAGAATGCTGAAGCCAAACTGACTTTAGAAATGACTGAAGCTTTCTCATGTGGTGTTTGGTTAGAGGAAGCAATGGAATAGTGGGAGCAGTGAAACTCAGAACTCTTACAAATTCCCTGGCTGTACCTAAGACCAGAGGAAGAAGGAATTGAAAGAAGGCAATGAGAGTTAAGGCCTTGGGAGGAGGCAAGGATGAAATCATTGAAGCAGACTGGATCTTTCATCCTAGAAACAGATGATTCTGTGAAGGAGTCAGGAAAGACTTCTGGAAATTTATAGTGAATCCCAGACTCTGCAGGAGGGAGATGGCAAAATGAAAGGCTACAATAGAATCTCTGGAGAGGTTGCCTGAAAAAGTAGGTTGTCTAAGTATGGAAAGACCTGTAACCCCTTTAGTCTGCAAAAAAAGCAATCACAGGAGCAAGGCATTTGGTGAATACCCTTAGGGCAGTAGAGAGGGTCTATATCACGAAATCAAACTTCCAAAATGTCAAACACCATTAAGTTCAAACTTGAAGGGACATCCAATCGACAAAACCTTCATTTTTTTCATTTTCCAAAAAAAAAATTGCTGTTCAAAAACACACACCACAACACAATCACATCAAAACATCTTCAACACATACACCTAAACCCACACATACACCTATCTCTAGCCCATCCAGCCCCCCCCTAAAGTCCGTCACTAATCTGTACTTTACTTACCTGACCCCCTAAAGTAACCCTAAACCTGTTCCTTACCTGTTCATTACCGCTGACCAAAAAAAAATGCCAAAGGAAAGAAACAGCCCACATTCTCTTTCCTCTGGGAGAAAGAATTTTTCAGCGGCTTCAGCATCTCACCGTCCGAACTACCAGGCATCTGCTGCATCATTACTGCATTTAATAGACTGGCGAGCCACCTGAGAAGATGTTCTTAACAAGGAGAGAGGAGAAGTCTTCCCCTCTGAGTCAGGAAGGTCAGAAATAACTTGACAAGCATGAGACAGAAGAGCCAAAATATATCTTATCATATGGGTCTGAAAACGGATAACCTTAAAAGCATGGGTAGCTGAGGCATACACCTCCTTACCCAGCAGTCGTTTCATAGTTCAACTGTCTTTATCATAAGGAAGCAACTTTGAAGAAGGCAGTAACTTTGCTGGCTTGCTGGATGCCACAGACACCACAAAGTGGTCAGCTGATGGGCATTTATAAATGAGCTTGCACTCATCAGGCAACTTTGTAGAAGGCAGTAATTTTGTTGGCTTGTCAGATGCCACAGACATCACAGAGGGGTCAGCTGATGGGCATTTATAAAGAAACTTGCAATCATCAAGCACCTAACAAAACCTATCAGTTTTTTTGGGAGCAGGGGGCTGAAAATCAGGAACCTGAGATGCAGTAAAAAAAGGCATCCAACAAGGCAATCAGGACAGGAGGAACAACAAAAGGTCTAGGACAGTCCATTTGCAAAAGCTCATAATACCTTTTCTGAACCTCAGACACCTCGTCACAATTCCATTTTAAAAATTCCAACATTCTGAAAATTGTCCCTTGGTAAACCAGCAAACGAATCAAGCACTCAGACTGGCGACTGAAGCTGGCATTCAGACTCGCAGCAGAGATGTTCTGAAGATGGTTCATCCGGACGTCACATTTATGCTATACACCGAGTGGGAAGCATACGTGTGCCATACCGCATACCCCTAGCAACCTAAAGGCTTTGGTATAATGGCCAGATGTCTGGCCGCCCTTAGCAGGGGATACGCAATGTAAGAAATACTGCAACAGTGAAACGTAAGGACATCAACTGTTCCTATTGGGAGGGTTAAATATTTATTTGAAGATGTACATATGTTTGTGTGTTTGCATTAAGTTAACAAGTTATGGAGGTGTTCTACGGGTGTATTTTTTTTTGTTTTGTTTCAGGGTTTTCATTAAAACAAAAAGTTTTACGTAATGTGACATAGGTTCCAATGCTGAGGAGAAGAAAAAATTGTATAAAAAAAGTAACCTGCCAAACATTAGTGGGTGCCTGTATCACAAAAGCTGGAAATAGACAAACTGTCATATACAATAGGTGTGAATAATGACTTCTTACCATAATGGTGATGCTTGTCATATTATCTTGTAACATGAATGGCCTCACAGTTATACACAAAAAGGAAAGAATATTTATTTATATTAAGAAATGCAGAAGGCTTATCCCAGATGATTGAAGAATAAAGCATACTAGTGCCAGTGTTAAAGAACAAAGGGGACATTCACAACTGTGAGCAGTACAGAGGTATCAAACTCCTGACATATTGCATGAAAGTTCTGTAGAAGATGACTGATAAATGAATATGCACAGTGGTACAAAGTAAGATAGAAACAAGCAGTTTGGATTCAGACCAGGATGCAGCAAAACTGATACAATATTTGCAGTGAGACAGACAGATGAGAAGAGGCTAGAAATTAGGACAGAGTCCAATTGGGCATTCTTAAACTTGGAGAAACTATATGACAAGGTCCCAAGAAAGCTGATTTGGGCAGTCCTGCAGTCCAGAAACATTGGCAGAATTAGTGCAAGGTATGCAGAAGGATCTAGTGACTCAAGTACGAATAGTGTTTGGTCTCAAAGAGGGCTTCCCAGTGCGAGTGGGTGTGCATGAGGGTTCAGTTCTGAACCCACTGCTGTTCATACTGGTGATGGACTACAAAACAGGTCGGAGGAGAAAGATAAATACAACTGCAGTATGCAGATGATGTGGCACTACAAACTCTGACCAAGAACTTCAGCAAAGCACAACAGAATGGAATGCAAAACTGAAGGCACATGGGATGAAACAGAGTGCAGATAAGACAGCTGTAGTGGCAGCAAATGGAGGAAATTAGACGAAGCTAAGAAATGAGACAGAAGGGAAAACTGTGGAACAGGTTAACAGCTTCAAGTATCTAGGAGGGGTGGTTGATGAGAAGAGAAGTCTGAATGAGGAGGCCAGTCAGAAGAGGGGCTGGCACAGTGTGTCAGGTGGAGTATAAGACAGAAGAATGCCAAAGAAGCTGGAAAGTAAAGGTGTACAAAACAGTGATGCGACCATTAATACTACATGGTACAGAAACCCGGGCAGTAAAGTTGAGGACTCTAGAGGTGATGGAGATGAAGTGTCTTAGATGGGTGAGTAGGATGCACACTGGGACAGATGAAGAAATGAGGACATAAGAGCAAAAGCCAAACTAGCTCCAATTGCCGAAAAAATCAACGAGAACAGATTATGGTGGTTTGTGATATGTGCAGAAAAGCAGAAGACAATCTGATGAAGATGATTTGGAACAGAGAGGAAAAATGCAAGAGGAAACATTGGTGTCCAGCAAAGAAGTGAATGGATTGTGTGACAGAAGACCTGTGACAGTCAGGCATCAATGACGAAGAAGGCAGGAGAGTGTCAATGAATAGAGAGAAATGGCGACAGCTAACACAACACAACAACCCTATGTAAAAAATGGGAAAAAAGGGGTTGATGACGACGAAGAAATGCAGAATGCAAATAGCAATGCTGCAGGAGATACACGTGGAAAGAACTGAGCATATGAATTTGATTAAGAAAGGATTTCAGGATGGATATTCAGTACAATATCAGGAACAAAGGAAAATGGGATACCTACATTAATTGCTAGAGGAGCTCCAATAGTGATTGGGGAAGAAGGAGATGACAATGGCAAATTTGTGGTAGTAAGGGACTACTGGCAAGGGATGAGAAAGCACAGTTGTGTACACTTACCATAAATGTAGATGTTAGAGTGTATTCACTGTTGCAGTCATTACATTTGGGTAATCTGTTGGCAGGTTGCCCTCAGTCGGCCTGATTAACAAAGCCTTGGGTCCTGCGTTGGTTGCTGTCCCTTCTTCCATGACGTCAGGTCGCCAGGGGTATAAAACATGCAGCCGATGCCATTTTCATCAGTTTTTCTTGCCCCAGATGTCAGGTGCCCCCCAAATGGGGAGCAAAATATATATATATATATATATATATATATATATATATATATATATATATATGCATGTAATTTAGAACACAAAAAATATACCTCCAAATAAAAGCAAACACACCAAAAAAGGCTTTTGAGCATAGTAAAAGAAAAAGAGGTATAGTAAGAGAAAAACAGGGGGCTGGTGGGTGGGTAACCAGGACTGCAACAGTGAATACACTCAAACATCTACATTTATGGTAAGTGTACACAACTGTACTATGTTCTTCATGTTTCACTGTTGCATTCATTACATTTGGGTAGAATCCCAAAGCTATGGTTAGGAGGATGGAATTATACAGCATTAGGAGCAGCTATAAGGCCCTGCAGGACAGCAGTGGCAAAGCCTGCTCTGGATTTAGAGAAGAGAGGTAAATGGTAATGGTTGGTGAACGTATGAACTGAGCCTCCAGGTAGCAGCTCCTAGAACGTCTCTGGTAGGAACCCCTCTGAGAAAGGCTGCAGAAGTAGATGCAGCCCTGGTGGAATGGGATCTGATCCCCTTGGGGACAGGTTTACCATGGTGCATGTAGCAGAAACGAATACAATGGCTTATCTATTTTGAAACAGTCTGCTTTGAAATAGCCTTTCCCTCTGCCCCTGCAGCAAATGCCACCAGTAATTGCTCAGATTTTCTTAGAGATTTTGTCCTGTAAGTAGAATCTTAGTTGTCTGTGTACATCCAATGAATGCAGAATCCACTCACCCTTGTTCTGTGGATTTGGGAAAAAAGTTGGCAGATGAATGGCATAAAGGATGGATTGGTCCTGAGAGCCACTCTGTCTGTGTAAAAGATAATAAAAGGCTCCACTGCCATGAGAGCCTGTAGCTCTGAAATCCTTCTAGCTGAAGTGACTGCTAAAAGAAAAGCTGTCTTCCAAGAGAGAAATTTTATGTTTGCAGTAGCAGCTGGTTCAAAAGGCGGTAGGGGTTAGTTTTTCCATCACAAAATTGAGGTCCCATGCAGGACTTGGTGCTCTCCTGGGAGGTTTTAAATTTCTCGAGGTACTGCTTTAGCAGGGGATGAGGAAAGAGGGAAGGCTCTGTGTTGTAATGAGTTGAAATGGCAGAGGCATGGATTTTTATGGAAGAAAAAGATAGGCCCTTGTGAAGCATCTCAGTTAAATATTGCAGAATCTGAGGAATATTGGGCATTGTTGTGCTTATTTCTTGTGCTTGTTTTCAGGCACAGAATCTTTTCCATTTATCAGCATAAGATTTTCTAGTACTAGGCCTTCTAGCCTCCAAAATGACATCCATCACAGGTTTGCTGAGAGATGTAACTGGTGAAATTAGTTGATTAGCCATGCTGCAAGATTCAGAGTTTGGAGCTGAGTGTACAGAATTCGATAGTTCTCCTGAGACAGTAGATAAGATGTCTGAGGCAGGTACCATGGAGGAAGGTGTGGCATATTGCATAGGAGTGGGTACCAGTGTTGACGAGGCCAGTCTGGAGCAATCAGAATAATTTTTGAGATTAATTCTTGTGCAGAATTTGTCCAACTGATAGTTTTGGGGTGAGGCAAAAAGATCCATGTCTGGGCTCCCCCATTTGCGTGTCAATATGCTGAAGATTTGTGGATCCAGTTTCCATTCGTGTGAGTCCATAAGATTTCTGCTTACTTCGTCTGCCAGAGTATTTTGCTTTCCTGGCAGGAATTAAGCTTGTAGATGTATCTGGTAAGTCAAGGTCGTGTTCCAAAAAGCCAAGGCTAGTCTGCAAAGGGGGTAGGAATGGGTATCCCCCGGCTTGTTTATGTACCACATGACTGTGTTGTTGTCTGTCTTTATCAGTAGTTGTCCTGGATGAAGATAGTCCTTGAAGGCTATCACAGCATTCTGTACAGCTAACATCTCTTTCTGGATGATATGTAGGTGCATTTGATTTGGGCTCCATTGGCCTTGAATGCATCTCCCTGCCAGATGCGCTCCCCAAGCATTCCATAGTCAGGGTTTGGGTGACAGGGGGTGGAATGAATGACAGTCCCTTATTTTGGTAACAGGCCTCTGCCCACCATAGGAACTCTTGCTGCAGGCAAGGGATTATAGGAATCATTGTTTCCAGGCTGTGACAATGTTGACTCCATAAGCTTTTTAGGTACCACTGAAGTTTCCTCATATACAGTCTTGCATATGGAAATATTAGAATGTAGGAAGTCATAAACCCCAAGGCCTGCAGAATTTGTCTTGGAGATAGCTGGGTTTTTGTGGCCACTTGTTTGAAGTAAGTCATCAACTGAATTTGCTTTTCTGGCATGAGGTAAGTCATCTGGGCAGTTGTATTCAAGCTTGCACCCAGGAATGTAATTTGAGAGGGTACCAGTTGTGATTTCTTTTTGTTTATGGTGTACCCTAGACAAGTTAGAAGCCTTTTTACAAATGCCAGATGCTTTAGAAGAGTGTCTTTGTTTTCTGCCTGAATTAGACAACCATCCAGGTAAGGATAAATTTGAATGTTTGTCTGCAAAATGCAATTACTGGTGCCAGGCACTTTGTGAAGACCCTGGGCGCAGTAGATAAACCAAAGGGCAGTGCAGAGAACTGGTAATGCAAATAGCCTGCTTTGAAGCGGAGGTATCTTCTGCAAGATTCCCTGACTGGGATATGCAGGTGAGCCTCTTAAGTCTAGAGTTACCAACCAGACATACTTGCCTAGCATAGGCAGTAACTGTTATAGAGTCAGCATCTTGAATTTTGGAATGTCCAGAAATGTATTTAGAATGGATAAGTCCAGAATTGGATGCCATGATTTGTCTTTTCTGGGTACCAGGAAAAGTCTTGAATGAAAACCTTGTCCCTTTTCCTTTTCTGGTACTGGTTGAATAGCCCCCATATTCATGAGGGACATAACTTGTTTCTGGGCCTCTGCCCACTGATTTGGAGGCAGATCTGGCCATCCTTTTGGGATTGGCAATGTGTGGAAATGAAATCTGTATCCCTGGGATACTATATTTAAAACCCACTTGTGCTGGGTAATTAGTTGCCAATTTTGTGCATGAAGTGCCAGTTTTCCCCCCAAAGGGCTGCCAAAAGATAAGTGCTTGGTGATTGCAGAGGAAAGTCATTGAGACTGTTTACTGTAGGAAGGTGCCTTGTTACTTCCAGATTTGGAGGTGGAGGCACCCCATTGTTTTGTTCTGTAAGTTCCTTGTGACTGAAACCTGGAGCCTTTAGAGTGTCTGGGTTTGACCTGAGCGGCTCTGGTGGGTACTGGAAAGGACCAATTCTTAGCAGGCCAGTGCCTACTGAACCTGGGTGGCTGCACTTGCAGGAAATCTTTTACAGTTTGCATAGATTTAGCTTTATCTTCCAACTTTTTCAAAACTTCTTCTGCCTTATTACCAAACAGACTGCCCTGTTGCAAAGGAGCATCCAACAATTTTGCTTTAACATGATCAGGCAGATTTTGCTCCTTGAGTCAAGGATGCCTTCTTATCACAGATCCAGTTACAGCGGCCCTGCAAGAGGCCTCCAAGGAATCAAAACCACATTGCAAAGTATGCCTTCCAACTTGTTCAGCTGAATGCAATAAATCCTGCAACTCTCAATCAACATA
Organism: Protopterus annectens; assembly: GCF_019279795.1. NCBI lineage: Eukaryota > Metazoa > Chordata > Ceratodontiformes > Protopteridae > Protopterus > Protopterus annectens. Next base: position 243,582,948 of record NC_056742.1, read on the forward strand.
GTTTTCTGTTTAAGTAAGCCCATGACATGCTGCTATTTAAGCATATGAAATTGAGTTTAAAGCCCTGATTGTCAAGGTTGCAGACGTGTAAACCTTCTTACCCCATCTATCCAGTGCCCTTCTCTATCAGAAGGGGTAGGATTTTTAGCAGTAGAAGCCTTAACACCCTTGGGACCCTGAGAAATGGTTTCAGGGTCAGTAGTAGGGTTTTTAAAAAGGAATTTTTGGGAGTCAGGAACCCTGTAATATCTGTCTGGCTTACTAGGAGCCGGGAATCAGGGGCCATGCTGGATTCTGAGAAAACATCAACAATGTCTAGAACAGGAGGTATAGCCAAAGGCCTATGTCGAGGAAGAAGGAAATCCCTAAGCCTCTTTTTAGATTTTGAGAAATCCTGACTCTCCCAGTGAAAGTGTTCCCTTAAGGTATGCAAAGTTTCTCCAAAAGAAAAATCTTCAGGAGGAGAAGCAGAAGGGATGGAATTTTCTGCATCAGAGTCCTCATAAGGTGGAATAGATAATTCCTGATCAGAAGAGGAATCAGAAGAAATAGAAACCTGATCTGATGATTCATAGTCAGTGCCTTGCCTAGGCCTCTTAGCAGGAGGGGGATGGGAACCCCTGATCACGGTAATTAAATCCTCAGCCATTTTGATCATTTTTTTTTTTTAGACATAGGGGCCTGTGCACGTGGCCCAAGGGTCAGTTTTTTAGACACAGAAGTTGATTTTGGCCTAGGTTTTTAAGATGGCGTCGGTTTAATATACAAATCTTTAGGCCTGAAAACACCCTCAGAAGACAGTGCCTGCTCAGCAGCTCCGGACCCATTTAAGGTAGAGACATCCGCGGGTTCAATACTTGAAGTGTCTCACGGCATACCAGACTCTGAATGGGTTTCAGTAGAGGCTTGCGAATCAAAAGTAGTGGGTATCAGGGGCTGCGAAAGCGCCTGAGTACCAGCGAACTGGTGACTGGCTTAGGAGAAGCTTTGTCGTCGGTTTTGGACCGCTACTGTCTGTCTCTGGCTTTTTCTTTGCGTTTTGTGTGTATTCCGGTAGTCAGATTGCTAACCGACGACATTTCTGGATAGTTAAATTTTGAGCCAAAATATTTTGATGCAAAAATATACTGACGCTTAATAGTGAGTTGATTAAATTTAGCACAAAACCGACAGCAAGGCACATTGTGGTCAGGGCCTATGCAAGGAATACAGTACAAATGAAAATCCTTATGAGGTATTTGCTTCCCACAAGTAATACAATTATTAACTTTTACTGACATCGGTAAGGAGCAAGAAAAAGTTTCTAACGGGTACTTAGCTTTAGGTTGAAGACTTCGGTTCTGAAACTCGAAAACAAAAATTTCAGGAGTCGGCCGACCGGCACTTGCGAACTGCTTCCGCTTTGGGCACCGCGCAGCAAGAAAGACTGATTAAAATGGCATCGGCGGCATGTTTTATACCCCTGACGACCTGACATCATGGAAGAAGGGACAGCAACAGACGCAGGACCCAAGACTTTGTTAATCAGGCCGACTGAGGGTAACCTACCAGCAGATTACCCAAATGTAATAACTGCAACAGTGAAACACAAAGAACATCTACACTATTATGTATTTATATTCCACCTAAAACTGCTTAAAAATGGGAAGAAATAATAAGCTTTCAGCAGGGAATACTACTTATAGGTGGAGAATGGAATTACATTTGCAACAACAAGGATATATCTGTGGGGTCTTGAATGGAAAATATAACAAAAAAGAGGGTAGAGGACTGAAAAATTATGAAAATATCTAGTATGGAAGACATGAATTCAGTAGAAGGAACTCAGAGAAAATGCACATACTATTTCACAAAGTACAATAACTGGGCTAGAATAGACAGAAATCATATAGGTTCATAGGTGGGTACTAGGGTATTGGCCCTAGGGCCTATATAAGCCTAGCCAAACGGTACCCTGGCTTTTGCCACCCACGAAAATTATTTTCCTGTGCCCCTGTCGAGCAGAGCCACAGAAGTGATTCCCCGGGGTGAATTTCCTATTTCCCATCCAATCATCATGATTTTTCTTGAAGAGTGCTAATGAGGAGCTTTGTTTGATATAGATAGGTAGTTTGTTCCAGAGTATGGGAAGTCTCTGGGACAGGAATCTATCCCTCCTGTGTGTTCTGTTTACTGTGGTGACAAAGTTTAGGTCCCTAGAGCGTAGCTCGGAGGGATTGGGATTTCTTTACGTGGAGCATGTCCAACAGCTCTGGGTTTGACATAGATTTGCATGTTAGGCAGAGATCGCCTCTGAGTAGTCGATATGCAACATTGTAAAGCTGGAGTGTTTTGAGACGGTCTGCGTAGTGCATCTGTTTGAGGTCAGTAATCCTCTTTGTGAGGTATTTCTGTGGCCTTTACAGTTGTTGTAGATGTCTTGTGAGGTGCATACAAAAAGGGGCTTTGTACTCTATAATGGGTCTAATGAGTGATGAGTAGAGGGAAACAATTACCTCTTTTTTCCTGGATGAAGAACCTTTTGTGATGAGGTGTGCCACGTTCCTGACTACTGTGGCGATGTGATTATCAAAGGAGAGACTACTGTCCACTTGTATCCCAAGGTCTCATCACACTTTCGGTGTTAAGTAGACTACTACCTATGTGGTAGTTCATGGGTACAGAGTTTTTACCAAAAGGGATGACAATGCACTTTTTGGCATTGAGCTTGAGGCCATGGCTTTGACACCAGGCATCTGTCTCAGTGAGGCCCTTTTGTAGGATGTCCACATCGTTAGAAGTTTTGACTATGGCTCCTAGTTTGCAGTCATCTGCGAACTTTGTTAGCCAAAGACCTTCTGTGTTGGCCTGTACTTCAGAGAAGTAGATATCAAACAGGAGAGGACCTAGGATTGAACCCTGTGGTACTCCACTTGTCACTGGTCTGAAGTTGGATTTAGAGTCTGCTACTTTCACAGTGTGGGTTCTGTCAGTGAGCCAGTTGGCAACCCATCTTGTGACAGAGATGTATACCTAGTTTAGTGAGTTTATCCATAATTCCAGAGTGGGGGATGGTGTTGAAAGCCTTGGCGAGATCTAGACAGGCTGTGTGAACCACCTTACCTTCATCTCCGGCTTTGGTGACCGCTTCAAGAAGTCGATCAGGTTTAGGAAACATGATCTGCCTTTTACAAACCCAAACTGTGTAGGGTCCAGAGTTTGGAGATTCCCAACACGTTCCAGTCTTGCAAACCAGGCTCGTCAGACTAATGGGGCGGTAGTTCCCGGGGTCCATGGTGGCTCCCCCTTTGTGGAGTGGGATAACAGTTGCTGTGCGCCATTCAGTGGGCACAAAGCCTGAGGTGAGGCTATGATTGAACATGGTACTTAGGTGGGGTGCCAGTTCATTCTGTAGTTCATGTAGAAAGCAGCCTGGGATGTTGTCAGGTCCCATGGATGTTGTGTCCTTGGCTTTGGAGTGTGTGTTTTTTACCTGTGCAGCAGTGATTACAGGAACTTTGCAGTGTGTGTTTTTTACCTGTGCAGCAGTGATTACAGGAACTTTGCATTCTTCCAGTATAGAGATGGGCCCTTTAGGGGATGAGAGAGGGGTAAAGTTAACAATGAACCTATCTGCCAGGATGTTGGCTATATCAGTTGGTTCTGTATATTTAGTGCCATTGAGCTGTAACTCAAAGCAGATCCGAGTGTTGCCATTGAGATTCTTGACATAGCTATAGAATGCTTTGTGGTTGTCTTTAGAATCAGTGGCGATTTTGTTTTCATAACTAGCTTTGGAGGATTTTATGTGGGATCTCAGCTTCTTACTGAGGCTGACCACAGAGTTCCTCCGATCATGGGATTTTACTCTTTTTTGCAACAGTTTCTTTCTTCTGTTGTAGTGTTTGTTTATAGCAGGGGACCACCAGACTGGCTTCCTTTTTTTGGAGGATAGCATCTTGGTTCTGTTAGGGATTGCATGATCCATGCACTTATGTAAGTGCTTATAAAGTGCAACTGCATAGGATTCAGCAGTCGTACCTCTATTGTCCGTTAGCATGGGTGTCGTGAAGTTTGCCACTTCAGTCTTAAGAAGCAGGAACATGTGCATTTAATTATGAACTTTGACACACATCCAATAACTATTTCAGGTCATGCGCCAATCATTACTACGTCAAAAATACACCATAATGATGTGAAGATGAGACACTGGCACCTCTCCACCTACCTGTTAAAAAGACAGGAATTGGTAGTAGAAATTATTTGGGGGTTATTAGGGAAGATAAAAAGTACTCCAGGAGTTACAGCTAGTGGGTGGGAAAAAATTAAAGAGTTTAAAAATAGGGTAGAAATAAAAGAGAAGCAAGAAGAATTATTTAGAAGGGCTGACAAACGTTAAAGTAAAGGGAATCTCACAGAAGAAGAGGAGGCACAATTACAGACAGTATAAGAGAAAATTAAGGAGTACCTGGATAATATGCAAGAGTTTAAGAAGGATTGCTGTTACACAACTATTTTTTGGTAATATCTCCAGAGCACAAAAGCATGTAGCATGACGACTCAGGCAACAGAAAGCAGAAATGGTTGTTGCCAAACTTAGGGAGCCTATAACAAAAAAAAAATAACCAGAGATCCTGTAGAGGTACTAGATACCTCAGAAAATTTATGAAAATCTATATAAAGCAGAGAAGTAGGGAAAAATCGAGAAAAAACACAAGTGGAAATATCTGTGGAATACTTATGCCACGGTTATAGGTAGATGAGGCTCGACAATTAACGTCTAAGGGAATATATGGTACTGTGATAGAAGTTTTAAAGCTAGGCGGGAAGAAAGTGATAAAGATCTGGAAGGTTACAGTATTTTAAAAGGAGGAAAAGCACCAGCATCCTGGAAAATAAACTGTGATGGCTGTAATACCTAAAGACTATAAAGATCTAGCTTCATATAGGCCTATTTCAGTTTTAAACCATGATTATAAAATATTTATGTCTATAATGGCTACAAGAATAGAAAAGGTTTTGCCAAAACTAATAGATCTGGATTAACATGGTTTTGTGGAAGAAAGGCAAACATTTGAAAACATTAGTGATCCAGAGGGAAGTTGAATGAAATAAAGTACCACTGTTGCTGGTGGGGCTTGACAAGCCAATGAAAACATTTGCATTTCCTGATACAATACAGGTTAATTAGGATAAATAAGGGATTGGAGGTATAAATCAAAGTGGGGAGGATCCTCTTTGTATGTAAAAAAGGAAACAGGCAGGGGTATCCTCTTCCCCTTTATTATTTTTGTTATATTTACAATCAATGGCAAAGAAAATAAGATAATCAGAAATTCAATTATATAACTGGTAACTGTATCCAAGAAAAGTTGGCTTTAAGGGAGTTCCAAGACGTCTGCACATTGAGTAACAGTTTAATTCTGACTCTCCCAGTCTGAAATCATAAACTTAGAAGAGAAAGCCAGTGGGCCTAGATTTCTGGGTAAATTTCTGCCTAGATGCCTGAGGAAAAAGAAATATAAAGACCTGGAGGAAAATTTGCTACAAAGGTTAAGGAAAAAACAGACTGAGAAAAGTACTGCAGTTGTTTAGAAAGAAGTAGTGCAAGTTCCAGACATGACTTCCAGTAACCAAGAGGAAAGTATAAAGCAGCTGCACACAGACCTGGTTAAAATAAATGAAACACTGATGGAGTACCTCAACACAAACAATAAATAGTTAGTAAAAATGGAAGAAGCTTTGAACAGATATTCAGATAAGGTGACAGAACTGCAACACCCAGAGGTTTAAATGAAGAAAAGGCTGGCTGAATATTAGACTGCACAAGAATAGATAATCCAAAAAATATTAGAATAAGGGGACAGAGCATGTAGGGAAAACCTTAGATTTTCTGCTGTACCAGAGAAGCTGGTAGGAACAGACTGTTTTAATTTTATGAAAGCACGACTAAGCAACTGGACTTGTATTCCACAACAAAAACTGTTAACTGAAAGGGCACATCGTGTGTATGCTCCAAACCTGGCTATGAGACAACAACCTAGACCTTTAATACTAAAAATGCAACCTTGCCAGTAGAAGGAATTGATTCTGACAAAACCATGGCAGAAGGACAAAGTACTAAAAGTGGGAGACAGCAGAGTGTTTGTGGATAATGACTACGCATTGGACAACAGACAGAAGAAGAAATTTATTCCATTATATAAGGCATGTCGAGAAGCAGGCATGAGATTCTAACTGCTGTACCCAGCTATCCTCAAAATATTTTTCTCTGGAGGAACAAAATCATTTTTTGATGAAGTACATGCTAAGGAAGAAATTCAAAAGTTTGTCCAACAAAAAGTGAGTTGTGAAAGAGAAGGAGATTTTGTTTCTTCTTGTTCTGGTAAAGACCACAGAGAGACTGTGCCAGTGAAAGCTTTCCCAGTGTTTCAACCGAAAATGACTGAGGAGAGAAAAAAACGCACTGAAGTTGACTAGAAGAATTGAGAGTGCACTGGAGATGAAGAAGAGACAGGGTTTGGGAGATGGAAATAAACAGAAACAGAACAAAAGAATCTGGAAATATTGGGCTTTCTTGGACTCTGTTAAACTTGTAGAAGACTAAAGCATATGTCCTACTTCATGTAATTAATGTTTGGAGACTAAAATCAGTAACCTGGAAACTGACAAATGTGGGATTACAAAACAATAATTACATTTGTGAAACAGGACAGAACAAGAAAATCTGGAAATATTGGACTTGTTTTAACTTTCTTAAACTTGTAGAGGACTCTAAAGCATATGCCCTACTACATGTCATTAATGAGAGGGGAACACAAGGAAGAAAGTTAACTGCAAGTAAAACTATTTTTTCTTAACAGTATTAAGTGGTGCATGACTTTCTCTGCATGTTACAAAGTAAAGTTTTTTCAGTTATTTTTAAGAGAGATGAGGATACTAATATAAATAGGATCTTCTGTTTATTCTTTTTGTTTCTTTCTCCCTTATTTGTTCTCCTTGTTTAGTTTTAAGAAATGTAGCCACTGCACTGTATGTGTATATATATATATATATATATATATATATATATAAGGGGGGGGCTGGTTAAAAGGGCATGACAAAAGAAAATTTGGTTCTTTTCCTCATTCTTGCATAGGGGAATGACTGTGTTAGCTTTATACAGTAACACATTTTGACAGAAACCAAGTAAACAAAAAAGAATACTGAAAATTATCATGTCTTTTTTTCTAGTAAAAAGTCCTCTACCTGGTTCTCATGTCATTAGCAGACAATCTGATGAAGAGAAATGGCTTGGAAAAATGTTTTCTGAAAGCATTCAAGTGTTTCCCCAGCAGGGAGAGCTATAACAATAAGACAAAACCAGTCAGCACTTAACAGAATCACAGGCTCTGTCATGTCTCTTAACATGGATAAGATTTCTTTCTGTTTAGCTCGACTCTGTGTGTGTGTGGCTGTAAGTTTGGAACTTATGTTCCTATTAAGGAGGTAAGACTTTACTATTTGAAGGTGCGCATAGTTTTGTGTATTATTATTAGTATTAAGTTGGTAGGTTTTAGAAGGGTATTGGGTGTGTGTGTATTTTTACTTGATTTTCAAAAAACAAAAAGTTCTGCAAGATGTGACATATGTTCAAATGGAGATGACACGAAACAGCTGCATAAAAGATTAACCTGCCAAACACTGCACTCATGTAACACAAAAGCTGGAACTAGACACGACAAAAAAGCTGTTATACATAAAAGGTGGGAATAATAATCCCTCAAGAATATGATTCTTTCTATAATGTCTTTAACGTTAATGGTTCCACAGATAAATCCAAAAAAGAAAGAGTAGTGAGCTATATTAAAAAACTGAGTGCAAATAGGTATGCTACAGGACACACACTTGGAATGAAGTGAAAATGTGAATTGGATAAAGAAAGGTTTTCAGGATGGTTATTCAGCAGAATACCTGGAGCAAAGGAAGAGAGGAGTACTTATATGAATTGCAAGAGGAGCTCCTATAGTAACAGAAGATTTAAAAAAAAGAGAATAATGGTAGACTTCTAGTACTAAGGAGTTACAGGCAAAGGAGGAGGATTACACTGGCATGTATTTAATTTCAACCAAAAACTGCAATAATAGAGCTGAAGAAAAATCTGAGAGAAATAGCTTTCAGCAAGGAATATTACTTATAGGTGGGGAATGGAATTTGATTTGCAATTGTGAAGATTTGTCTGGGGATCCCGGAAATGGAAATATAACAAAGGATGGTACATTTTTAAAGAAATTTATGAAAATATTTGGCATGTTAAATGTGAATTCAGTACTAGGAATTCGGAGTGAATTTACATATTATTCCCCAAGATATAAAAACTTGGCTAAGTTAGACAGAATTTACAGTTCACAGAAGCATGTGCATTTTAATTGAAGGTCCTGATACGTACCCAATAACTATTTCAGATCATGCGCCAATAATAACTAAAATAAAAACACAGGGTAATGAAATAAAAATGGCACACTGGCACTTTCCCACGTGTTGAAAGGAGAGGAATTTAAGGAATGGGTAATGAAAATTATTCAGGAGCTTTCAGAGAAGATAGAAATGTCTTCTGAAAATATAGCTAGGGAGCGGGACAAAGTTAAAATGGAATTTAAAACTAGGGTGGAAATAAAAGAAAGGGAGATATGGTTAAGAAGAAATAAGAATTATTTAGAGGGAATGACAAAAGTATCACAAAATAGGGGGAATCTTGCAGAACAAGAGGAGGAGCAACTGCAGAATGCTAAGCAGAAAATAAGGGATTACCTTAATAATTTGCATGAGTTAGTTTAAAAAGACTGCTGTTAAGCAACTGTTTTCTGATAACTCTAGAGCACAAAACCTTTTATCAGAACAACTCAGACAAAAGAAAGTAGAAAGGGCCATCACCAAGTTTAGGGAGCCTATTACAAGGAAGATAACTAGGGAGCCTGTGGAAGTATTAGAAATAGTTCAGAAATTCTATGACAGTCTGTTCAAAGCAGAAATACAGAAGTCAAGAAAAAGTTCAAATGGAAATGTTTATGGAAGAATTAAATATGCCAAGGCTAGAGGGAAAGGAGGCTCAATGACTAACAGGATAGGAGGAGATTAGATAAAATGGTGGTGTATAACCAATCTACAGGAAAGTCCCCAGGATTAGATGGTATTCTGTGGAAGTTTGGAAGCTAGGAGGGAAAAAAAATGAAGAGCTGGAAGATTTTGTTTAACAGTATTTTAAGAGGAGGAGAAGTGCCAACATCCTGGAAAGAAAGTGGTAGTAGCTGTATTACCTGAAGAGGGTAAAGATCCATCAGATCCAGATTCATACAGACCCATTTCAATACTTAATCATGACTATAAAGTGTTTATGTCTAGAACGGCTAAAAGAATGGTAAAAGTGATACCAAAATAGATAGATATGGATCAATGTGATTTTGTAGAGGGGAGGCAGACATTTGACAACATAAACAGAACAGTGATGATCCAGATGGAAGCAGAATGTAAGACAGTACCGATGCTGCTGGTGGGTCTTGATGCAGAGAAAGCATTTGACCAAGTAAGCTGGGAATTTATGAGCAGAGCAATGAAAGCATTTGCATTCCCTGATAAAATTATAAGGTTGATTAGGAGGATATATGAAGGATCGGAGGCAAAAATTAAACTGGGTAGGGTCCTCTCTGATATCTGCTTGAGCAGAGGAACCAGGCAGGGTTGTCTTCTCTCCCCTTTTATGTGCATTATATTTAGAACCACTGTCAAAGAAAATAAGGGACTCAGAAATTCAAGGATATAATTGGTATGGTAGTCAAGAAAACCTGGCTCTATTTCCAAATTACATTATTTTATACCTGACAAAACCAGAAAGAGACATTGAAGTGAAACATGTTGATACATTTTCAAACCTTTTCAGGATACAAAATTAATAAAGCAAAAACAAAAGCAATAGAGGGAAATTATGTACCCACATACGAAATGGTTCAGCAATATCTATATTTATGGGGCCATGATAAAATGAAGTATTTAGGTGTATGGATTAAATATGATACCGGTGTGGCAGCCAAGGATATGTGGGAAGACACTAAACAAAAGATAATACAAAAACTGAGAAAATGGAAGCTCTTTTATATGGATACTGATAATAAGATAAGAGCAGTTAAAATGTTTAGTCCCTTTAGTCTTATATACTAGTCAGGCATATTTTTATCAACCACAGGAGAAGTTGTGGATAGCAATTAAGAGTTGAAGGATTTTATTTGGGAGGGGGAGACAGCAAGAGTCAAGTGGGATAAGCTTATTCTTCCAATAGAACAGGGATTACCAGAGTTGAAAGGGTATTTCAGAGCAACACAGTTATGGCTCCTATACATAGCACAAGTAGAAAACTATACTTCAAAGTGTAAAGCGATGATGATGAAACGGGGGGGGGGGGAGCTCAAGTAACAGGGAGAGACTGGGATTTTGGATGCAGATATTTAAGGAAAATGACAATAATCATACAGAAAATTATATTCATAAAGTAGCAGAAGGTCTTCTAAGAACTAAGCTAACATGGGAATAGAGAAAGGAGACTCTGCCGATAGGGTTGACTGCAATTAGGGATGCAGACAACAGGAAAGAGGGGGTGGGAATGTATTAGAGAAAACTGGAAAAGTAACCAAGGTACTGGGAGCAAATAACTAGAGATGGAAGGTAACAGAATGGGGAAGATGCCAAGAGCTTATTTGGACTGCAGGCTAAAGATTGCCTTCCATATCAAGGATTGATATCAGAGTATAGGCAGAGAGACAGAAATATGGGGGTCCTAAATGAAAGACCAGCACTGGTAGAGTTTTTAGTAGAATCTAGAAGAGAAGTTGCCATTAACAAAGGAATAATTAGTAGAGCATATAAACTACTGCATGATAACTATGAGAATCAACCAGAGGATGTTAGGAAGGACTGGGAAGAGAGATTAGATGAACACTTCACAAAAAACAATGGGGGGATATATGTATGTTTCCCAAATATGCAACAAAATCTAGAAGATTTCAGATCTTTCCTGGAAGTGCTTACACAGGTATTTGTACATCCCATGCAGACTTCAATTAATTTTTCCTCAGGTGCACAGCAAATATTGGAGGTGTGATGGGGCACAGAGAAGCAACTGGGAACATATTTTCTGGGAGTGTAACAAGTTGGTAGACTTTAAAGATTCCCTGCAGACTGCTCTGTCGGAGATGCTGGGTGTGCAATTTGTAGTGACTAGGGAAATAATTTTTTTGAGTTATGATACAAACTCGGAATTGCTTAGATATAGTAAGGCCTTGCTGAGTCTAATTATAATGGCTGCCAAAAAAGCAATTACTAAAAAATGGAAATCAAAGTCTAAATCAACTTTACTGGAAGTAGTGAAGATATAGAGTTAAACAACTGGAACTGGAAACTTTAGAGAAGGGTAGGAGCAAATTACATAAGATAAAAGGGGAACTGTGGGATCAATACATGCAGAGGAGGAATGAGGTATAAAAGAAGGCAGGATTTGAATCAGTTATGCAATGGCTGACCAACAATGACTGGATATGTTAAAAGTGATGTATAATGTTTGCAGCTACAGTTGTGTGGCATCGTCTAGAATGTATATTTGCAACTGATATTGTGTATCTATAGTTTACTCTCATTTATATAAATGTAACATGGTCTATGTAATACATGATAACTTAATAAAGATGTTTCTTGTTTAAAAAAGAAAGAAAGAAAAGTTGTTTTTATTTGCAGATGATATTTTGTATCTGAAAAAACTAGAAAAGGACATCCTCAGTGTTGTGAAACATTCCGAGACAAGCTCCTTTCTTTTCAGTATATAAAATTAATGAAAATAAAGCAAAGGCTATAGCTGCAACTATGTACCCACATATGAACTGTCTCGGCAATACCCATATTTATGAAGACATGATAAAATTAAGTATTTCGGAGTGTGGATTAAAAGGGACACTTATGGCAGCTAAGGATATGTGGGAAGAGACTTAAAATATAATAAAAACCAAGAAACTGGAAGTTCTTGCATAAGGATGTAGACAGCAAGATACCAGTAGTAAAAATGTTTTTAGACCCTTTAGTTTTATACACAAGTTGGCCATATGTTTAGCAACCACAGAAGTTGTGGACAGTAATTAATAAAGAGTTGAAGGATATTTATCTGGGAGGGCAAGAGTAAACTGGGATAAGTTGATCCAACAGAACAAGGAAGTTTAGGATTACCTAATTTGAAGGAATATTTTAGAGCTACATAGTTAAGGCTCTTATACTTAACCCAAGCAGAAAGCTCCAATTCAAAGAGGAAAGGGATTATGATGAAGTAGGGGGAATTCAAGAAATAAAGCAAGAGTGGGATTTTGGATGCAGATCTTTAAGGAAAATAACAAAAGTTATACAGAATGTTTGGGGTCCGAATGGAGAGATAAGTCAGCAAGTAAAGGAGAGTATTACTGCTGAAACTGAATTCATCCTGATGTCTTGCCGAGTACCTTCGTAAGGTGGACCCTGTTTTTCACAAAATCTCACCAAGATGACACGGATATGTAGACCGTATTTGTACAGCTTATATAATGAACAGAAGTAGATTAAAAATTAAAAGAGAGAGCTGGGTACACAAGACCCAGGATAAATAAGTTCCCCAATCCTGGTAGGTATACTGGTGCCAGGACTGTAAAAGATGACATTGTAGAATCCTCAAAATATGGAAACATTCCTACAATGGGGCCAGGCCAGACCCAGGGGGAGGATGGGACCCTTGTTGTAGAAGGAAGTAGTAGTCCACAAAAATTGATAGGCCAAAGAAGAACCATAAGGATGATAAAGTGGACTACTGAGGATAAGAAATAAATTATGTATTGTTACTATTATGCAAAAAGCCCAGAATTTCCAGACATAAGATATACAAAAAGAGAGAAATTAGACAAAAGAAAAATACTTCCACAAGAAAAACTGCCAGCAGCTTCAAATAAAAAATTCTGTTCATTAATACAACAGATTTGTGAAAAACGGTGCATAGATCAAGAAACTGATCGGTTTGGAAAAAGAAGCATCTGAGGAAGTACAAAAATATAAACAACAAAACCTAGAGATTTTTGAAAACTATAAAAAACATATAGAGATGGGAGAGAGAGATTTGATATGGTGCAATACGTATGCAAATGAGAAAAGCCAAATGAATAATTATAAACAAGGCAGCCCCAAAGATATTCAAAAAGAAATACAGGCAAAGCCATACAGATATGGAACATTTCACAATAAAAAATAACATCACAAAGAGGGAATGTAGAAAAGATGAGTAAAGCAGAAGTTAAAAAAACAGAAGTTGAGGTTATGGAGTGCTTGTGAAGTGAAGGATTTGGTGTGGAAGGTCTAACACAGGTTACATCACAGCATGACGGAGTGAGTCTCCAAAGTAAGGAGAAGCAGGAAGATCAAGAAACATCTAAAGCAGAAATATGGACATGGGAAAGAAAAAGAGATTTAATATGGTGCAATATTTATGCAAAAGAGAAAGCAAAACTAACCAATACAAAAAGAGCAGCACCAAAGATATTTGAAGAGAAATACAAGCAAAGGAATCCATACATGGAAAACTTTATAATACAAAAAATAAGAAGACAGAGGAAAAGTAGAAAATGAGATTAGTATTGGAGAAGTTAAAGAAATAGAAACTGAGGTTATGGAATACCTGAGAAGTGAAGGATTCAGTGTAGAAAATCTAATTCAGAAAGCACCACAACAAGATAGAGCAATGGATATCCAAATTAAGGGGAAAATCGGTGGAACAGGAAGCAATTGGTCAGGTGGCATATGAAGATATTTTGAAGCCTTCCACAGGAAACCAGTCTAAACATTCACTTCATGCTAGACAGCAAGGGAAGGGACAGGAAACTCTGACTCAGTCAAAGTTGAGGAATGATAGGCCAGTGAGTTTCCATATGACAGCGCAATGGATGGCACAGGTTGAAATTGAAGAGAATGTGCCACAGGAAGATGCTACAGAACTTTCTATAGAATGCCCACAGGAAATGGAAAACAAAAAATGTGCCATCAGTTTACAAGAAAATGAGCCAAGAGAAGAGTTGCTTGACTTAGCAGACATAGATAGATATATTAAGATCAATGGAAGAAATAGACTGCAGAAGGTCAATAAAGCCCAAAAAGTCAGAAGTTTGATAAAACAAATTAACACAACAACAATTAGGACTATCCACAGAGATCCATGTGATATAACATACGTAAACAGGATATATTACTGTGCAGCTAAATTAATAACTGAAAAGTTCTGCCATAAGAACACAGGGTAGTTAGGGAAAGGAATAGAAGAAATCGAATATCATCATGGAAGTATCTAATAGAGAAAACTATAAAGCAATTCAGACAAGATGTGTCACTGTTAAAAAAAAAATATAGAAGAGGGAACAGATCAACAAAAATACTAAGAAAGCAAGCAATGTGCAGTATTACAACAGACCAGGAACTATCATGCACTATCACAAATAAACTAAAAATCTCAGTACAAGTGGAAAAATGCAGAAGATGTGCAGATAAATATAAAGGAAAAGTGCAAAATAAGCAATTTATTGATGACTCAAAACAGTTTTATAGAAAACTGGAAAACAGGATAAAAGGAATTGAAAGTCCGCCAACAAAAGAAGAAATAGATACATTTTGGAGAAGTACCTATGAAGGCCTCTGGAGCATAACAAAGATGCTAAATGGATAGGAGAAGTAAAAGAAAGAATAAGAAGTTTAAAGTTGCAGTATATGAAATGGGATGAAGTAACAGCCAGAGAGATTGAAACAAAGTTAAGAAAAGCCTCTAATTGGAAAACCCCAGGCCCAGATGCAGTACCTAATTTTTGGTTAAAAGTATTAACATCTTTGCACAAAGATTTAGCCACGAGTAAGAACTATTTATATGCGCACCCTGAAGAGACACCAACTTGGCTAGCAACAGGAAAAACAAGCCTCCTACTTAACAGTGAACCTGCAAGTTACCCTAAAAATTGTAGACCAATAACTTGCCTTCCGACGAAGTAAAACTACACAAGGGAATTAATGCCAACAGAGTTTATAGTCATAAGAAAATTCAATTATGGCAGTAGAACAAAAGGGCAATAAAAGAAAGTCATATGAACAAAGGATCACTTGTTGTTAAATAAAGTCATAGTAGAAAACTGTAAAAAGGGGAAGAATCCAAGTATGGTGTGAATTGACTACAAAAAGGCATTCGATAGTATCCCACATTCATGGATAAAAGAGTGCTTAAAAATGTATAGTATACACCCTACACCGATTGACTACATTACAGTGACCATGAAACAGTAGCAGACCACTTCACAGTTAAGCCATGATAAAGGACAAATTATTCTTCTAGGGATAAAAATTCAAAGGGGACTATTCCAGGGTGATTGTCCGTCACCACTGCTACTCTGCCTTGCCCTTAACCCATTAAGCTGTCTACTTAACAGCTTAGGCCATGGCTATAATTTGGCTCCTAGAAAACACAAAAGTGTAAAGACTTCCCATCTTCTCTTTGTCAACGATTTAAAACTGTACACCTCACCAGATGAGGAACTGAAAGCACAACTGCAAGTTGTGAAAACTTTTTCAGATGATTTAAAAATGTCATTTGGTCTTTATAAATGTGCAAAAGCAACCTTTAAAGCAGGAAAACTGCAGCACCAGGAAAACATCAGTTTGGGACAAGAATGGGATATAAAGGAACTTGAGCAAGAGGAAGTGTATAGATATTTGGGAATTGATGAAGGATCAACAATAAAACATGAACAAATGTGAATAAAACTTAATAATGAATACTTTAGAAGACTTAAGTTAATCCTGAAAACAGTGTTGACATCTAAGAACAAAATCCAAGCTATAAAACAATTTGCTCTTCCTGTCCTAACAGTCTTGGAGTGATTGACTGGCCCCAAAACATGTTAGATTAATTAGGAAAACAAGGATGCTTCATGCTCACCAAATGATTTATAAAAATCAGTGCATACCAAGATTATATATTCCCCATTACGAAGGAGGGATGGGCCTCCTTGAAACTGATTACATGAGTAGATCTACAATCGTGGGACTCCACACACATCTGCTGTCCTCACAAGACCCAAATGTAGTGAAAGTTTTGAAACATGAGGAGTATAAATCTAAGATTACTTCTCTGCTTAATCTAACAAAAGCATATCAGCATCAAGTAGGAATGGAAATCAAACCAGAAGTTGATATAAATCAGGCAGCAACTGAATGTACCAAAAAAAAAACAAAAGATAGAATATAAGGTGAAGGACCAGATGAGAAGGCAAGAAATGTGGAAAATGCATAAATATAGCTGCAAGTATAGAAAACTTCTGGAAGATCAGGAACAAATGCAGGAATGGTTAAGGAAAGGCAAATTCAAACCAAGAGATGAAAGGTTAATACTGGCAGCCCAAGATAAAGGGCTGTGTACACGTTGGCTTACAAAAGTCCATTGAACATGTGGGAGAAACGGACAAATTTAGGATTTGTAAAACCAAATTGCAAACAGTCGCTTACCTCATTGCTGGTTGTAACATACTAATGGCAGAAGGACTGTATACTGAAAGGCATAATAATGTGGCAAGACTGTTGCACTGGGGATTGTGCAAACATCATGGTATTGAAGTGACTGAAAAACACTGGAAACGAGCCACAAAGCATCATAGAAAATGATGAAGTTTACATCACATGGGATTATCCATTACCAACAGTTCAAAAGATAGATGCTAGAAAACCGGACATAGTGGTCCATGAAAAGAAGACAAAAGTAGCACTGATCATTGAAATCTAGAGTCAGTGTCTTGCAGAGAGACACAAAGTCATAAAATATCAGGATTTGCAGGCAGAGACAAGAGCAATGTGGAAGAATGATACCCAGACAGTCCCAATAGTAGTAGGAGCAATGGGTCTTATTAAAAAGAATCTACAATTGTATTTAGATATATTTACCAGTACATGTAACTCCATACGAATTGCAGGAGTCATTACACAGCACATTGTGGGTGCTGTAAAGAACACTTCTGGCTGACATCAAAGATGGAAAAAAATACTAATTTCATGAACTTTAATCGTTCTTTGACTTACGAATGGGGTCCATTCCCATCATGGTATTAGAAACCCAAAAGATTTGGAGAAATTAATAAAGAATGTTATATTCTTAAAGTAGCAAAACATATACTAAGAACTAAGCCAACGTGGGGATGGAGAAAGGAGATTCTGTAAGTAGGGATTACTGCAAACAGGTACAGAAAATAGGCAAGAGGGGGCTGGAATTTATTGGAGAAAAATGGCAAAGGAACCAAGGTATTGGGAACAAATAACTAGAGAGGGAAAGGTAAAGAATGGGAAGAGGCCAAGAAGACATTTGGACTGCAGACTACATATTGCCTTCCCTACTAGGGATTGAAATCGGAGTATAGGCAAAGAGAAGGGGGTAAGAGAATCCTAACTGAAAGACCTGCACTGGTTGAGTTTTAAATTGAATCTAAAAGAGAAGATTATGTTCAAAAGGGACAATTAGTAGGGCATATAAAGTATTGCATGATAACTGCAACAACTAATCAGAGGTGGTCAGAAAAGATTGGGGAGAGAGACTGGATAAGCAATTTACAAAGAAGCAATGGGAGGATATATGTATGGCGCCCAAATATGCACCAAAGTCTAGAAGATTTAGGATTTTTGTCTGCGTTTACATAGCTATAGTGGATATAAAAAGTTTACACACCCCTGTTAAAATGCCAGGTTTTTGTGATATAAAAAAATGAGACCACAATAACAATAAATAATTTCAAAACTTTTCCCACCTTTAATGTGACCTATAAACTGTGCAATTCAACTGAAAAACAAACAAAGCTGTTAGGGGAAAAAATATAAAAAATAAAAAATGTACAATATGCTGGTTGCATAAGTGTGCACACCCTTAAACTAATACTGTGTTGAAGCACCTTTTGATTTAATTACAATATTCACTCGGAGTACACACCTGCCATCAATTAGAGAGACTCTGATTAACCCCAAATAAATTTCAGCTGTCCTAGTAGGATTTTCCTGACATTTACTCAGTTGCTTGCTGCAGTAAAAGCCATGGTTTGCAGAGAGCTTACAAAGCATCATTGAAAGGTAACAGTCAGGAGAAGGGTACAAAGAAATTTCCACAGCATTGGATATACCATGGAATACAGTGAAGAGAGTCATCAAAAGTGGAGAAAATATGGGACAACAGTGACATTAGAAGTCCCTCCAAATGTGATGAAAAGACAAGACAAAAACTTGTCAGGGAGGCTGCCAAGAGACCTACAGCAACAGTGAAGGGGCTGCAGAAATTTCTGGCAAGTACTAATTATATACTACATGTGAAAACAGTCTCCCGTATTCTACACATGTCTGGACTATGGGGGTAGGGTTGCAAGACGGAAGCCTTTTCTTACACAGAAAAACATCCAGGCCCAGCTAAAATTTGCAAAACAATACATCAAGTCTCCCAAAAGCATGAGGGAAAATTTGTTATGGTCTGAAGAAATCAAGGTTAAACTTTTTGGCCACAATTCCAAAAGATACGCTTGGCGCAAAAACAACACTTTGCATCACCAAAAGAACACCATCCCCATGGTGAAGCATGATGGTGGCAGTATCATGCTTTGGGGTGGCATTTTTTCAGCTGGAACTGGGGCTTTAGTCAAGGTGGAGGGAATTATAAGCAGTTCCAAATATCAGTCACATTTGGCCCAAAACCTTCAGACGTCTGCTAGAAAGATGAAGAATTTCACCTTTCAACATGACAATGACCCCAAGCATACATCCAAATCAACAAAAAATGACTTCACCAGAAGAAAAATTTAAGTTTTAGAATGGCCCAGCCAGAGCCCAGACCTAAATCCAACAGAAAATCTGTGGGGTGACCTAAAGAGGGCTGTGTATAAATGATGCCCTCGGAATATGACAAGCTATTCTCTCTCCACTCTCCAAAATACTAGAGAGATGCATACACTCTCAGGTCTCAGACTACCTCCTTACTAACAAGCTCCTTTCCAATACTCAGCATGGTTTCCGACCATACCATAGCACCACAACTGCCTTACTCTCCTTTACTAACACTATCCTTCAGCATAAAAACAATGGCCATCTCTCCTCTGCTACTTTCCTAGACCTATCTAAAGCATCTGACATGGTGCCACACAAACAACTCATCTCTGTCCACAATCACCTACCCTTCCCTCAATCAGTCACCAACTGGTTTCAGAGTTACCTGTCTGACCGCCAACAATCTGTTGTATGACAGAATGACATATCTCCCCAACTACCTGTCTCCATAGGGGTTCCCCAAGGATCCATCTTTGGACCCCTACTCTTCTCTGTTTTCACCAATAATCTAGCCTCTGCCACCAAACATGGCACACTCATATAATACGCAGATGACTCAACCATCATCTGCTCAGCCCAGTCCCTACCCAAACTGCAAAAAGTCACACAGGAAGCCTTTTCCTCTGTTGAAACTTGGTTATCCAATGCCCAATTAATACTCAACCCAAACAAAACTAAACTACTCATCTTCCAACCCACCAAACATACTCAAAACAACTCTCACTTTATCACAGCAAAAGACAACACCACTATATACACAACTGAACACACCAAATTGCTAGGAGTGGAAATAGACAAATGAGAAGTTATGTACCTACCATAACGTTCCATGTTAGTTGTCTTCTCTCGCCTTCTTTCTTGCTGGATGGGTTCGGAGCCGAACCTCGGCTCCGACTCGGCCACTTACTAAAGCTCGAGAGCTAATTTTACCGGCTCGAGGCAACCCTATATCCCATGATGCTAGGCGATAACTACCCAGATCTCGTTTGGTAGCTGAAAACAACTTAGGCAATATAGTCCTCCAACTGGAGAGGAGGAGGAAAAGGATAACCCCAAAGGGATTGCTATCTAAGCTGTAGTTACCCTAGGACAAGCTATTTGGCTGAAAGTGCAAGATCAGGACCCTTCAAAGAAGGGGAAATCTTCTCGGTCTGTCCAGGCTAGGGGGATGGTGGGCGGGACACAAGAAAGAAGGCGAGAGAAGACAACATGGAACGTTATGATAGATACATAACTTCTCAATGTTAAGTTGTCAATCTCGCCTTCATTCTTGCTGGATGGGACCGCGTCCCTAGCACCTTCATCCTGGGTGGCTCATTGGAACAGACTCTTGAGAACGGTGGAACCAAAATTTGCCCTGTTTCTGGAGGCCATGTCCAATTTGTAATGCGATACAAAGGTATGAGGAGAAGCCCATGTGGCTGCCGCACAAATAGTGTCTATTGGTAGTCTGGCTTGAAAAGCTGTTGATGTGGCTAGTGCCCTGGTTGAATGGGCTCTTGGCCTAGAAGGCAATTCTTTACCTCTGAGTTGGTAAATATATGTGATCAAAGAAGAGAGCCACCTAGACAGGGTTACCTTGGATACTGGAAGGCCTTTCCTATTTTCTGCATAAGATAAAAAGAGTTGATCAGATTTCCTGATTTGTTTAGTTCTGTCCAAATAATATCGGAGCTGACGATGAACATCCAGACAATGCAGTTTTTGCTCCGCCCTGTTCGTATAATTAGGGAAGAAAACTGGGAGGTCAATTGATTGATTTAAATTTGTCTGTGAAGCCACTTTGGGTATGAAAGAGGGGTTCGTTCTTAGAGAAACTCTGTCTTTGTGGAAGATTAAGTAAGGACGACGAATGCAGAGGGCATGAAGTTCAGATACTCTCCTAGCGGATGTAACAGCGACCAGGAAGAGTGTTTTCCAGGAAAGTAATTTCAATGAACAGGAAGCCGCAGGTTCAAAGGGAGGTAGAATCAAGGATGTTAAAACTAGGTTTAGATCCCACTGTGGTGGAGGATCTTTGATCGGAGGTTTGAGTAAAATGACACCTCTAAGGAATGCTTTGCAAAGCTTATGGGACATGATGCTGCAGTCCGACAGACCTATGTGAAAATTTGAAATGGCTGCCAACTGAACTTTTACTGTGGAGGATGAAGATCCTGAATAAAAATTTCAGCTAGGAAATCCAAGACAGAGTGAATTGGAGCAGTGAACGGATCTATATTTCTAGCCTTTGCCCAGAAGGAAAAACTTTGCCATTTACTAATGTAGATCCTTCTGGTGGAAGATTTAAGGGAAGCTACTATAATATCCCGGATGGGATTTGAAATCATAGGAAGCCTGGCTAGGGACGGAAGTGGAGCAACCAGGCAGTGAAGTTGAGAGAATGGAGGGATTGGTGCAACTGCCCCGACTGATGGGCCAAAAGATCTGGTACTGGATCCAGATGCCAAGGCTGCTCCAAGAAATAACGATGCAGGAACGGAAACCATATCTGTCGAGGCCAATAAGGGGCAATGAGAATCATCTTGGCTCTCAAGGCGGTTGCTTTCTGAATTACCTGTGATATTAACGGAAGGGGTGGAAAGGTGTAAAGAAGTCCCCAAGGCCAATCATGGACTAGAGCGTCTCTGGGGGGATGGTCTGGAAGGGGGAAGAGAGTGAAGAAGTCGGGGCATTTGCTGTTTTGAGGTGTAGCAAAAAGATCACAGCAAGGAAGGCCCCACTTCTGAAAAATCTCTTCCGTCACAGATTGTTTGAGAGACCACTCGTGTGGCATGAGGATAGCTCTGCTCAACCTGTCCGCTATGATGTTGGACTTCCCGGGGATATGCGTTGCTATCAGAAACCGCTGAGAAGAGATCGCCCATTGCCAAAGTCTGAGTGCTTCTCGACACAGGGGATAGGACTTGGTTCCGCCCTGCTTGTTGATATACCACACTATGGACATATTGTCCATTCGGGTTGCAATAGTACCCAGGGGAAGAGAGTCTTGGAGGGCTTGCAATGTCAAAAGCACTGCTCTCATCTCCAGGACATTTATGTGCAGGTGGCATTCGAAAGGTTGCCATGAGCCATGGACTGTCCTGCCCTGAAAATGCCCCCCCCCACCCGATCAGGGAGGCGTCCGATGTGACCGTGGCGACCAGGGAGGGAGGAATAAAGGGTCTTCCTTGATGGACTTGAGGGGAGCACATCCACCAAGACATGATTTTTGCAAATTGGAGTTATCATGATCTTGTAGTGCATAAGGAGTTGTTGGAAAGACCATTGGGCGAAAAGCATCCACTGTAGAAGATGCATGCAAAAACGGGCAAGAGGAAGAAGTGTGATGGCGGCCGCCATGAGCCCCAATACTTTCAGGACATACCTGGCCTGAATTCTGTCGCTCTGAAGCAGAACATGGACATGATTTTGGATATCTAAGACCCTTTGATCTGTTAGCTTTGCTGAAAGCTGCACAGTGTCCAAGTTGGCACCTATAAAGGTAATAGATTGACAAGGCGGCAAGGCAGACTTTTCGAAATTTATAGAGATTCCTAGCCCTCTGCAAATGTGGATGGTGTAATCTCTGGCCTGAAGAAGTTGATGCCTGGTGGTGGCGGTGAGGAGCCAGTCGTCCAGATATGGAAACACCTGGAATCCTTGACGCCTCAGGTGAGCCGTAACCGCTGCCATACATTTGGTGAACACTCTGGGGGCTGTAGTGAGACCAAAGGGCAGGGCTCTGAATTGGTAGTGACTGGCCCCCAGCCGGAAGCGGAGAAACCTTCTGGAGTGCCTGTGAATTTTGATGTGATAGTACGCATCCTGAAGGTCAACAGAGCACATCCAATTGTCCTTGCCCAGAAAGGGTAGAATGGACTGTAGCGTGACCATCCGGAATCTTGTCTTTTTTACAAACTTGTTTAGTTTGCTGAGATCTAATATTGGTCTCCAGTCCCCTGTTTTTTTTGGTACTAAAAAGAACTTTGAGTAGACTCCGGATCCTATTTGGTTTGCTGGGACTGGATGGATGGCTCTTTTTGCTAGTAGTTTTGAAATTTCTAGCACTGCTTGTTCCCTTAGACTGGGTGAAACGTCTGGAAGGGTTCCCTTTTGTTGAGTTGGGGTTTGGATAAAGGGAATTTTGTAACCCTCAGATATAACCGACTGTACCCATTTGTCTAAAGTGAGGGAGAGCCAGGCTTTTGGGTACAGTGATAATCTTCCCCCCACTGCCTCCAAAGGTGGACAGTCGGGCAACATCTCAGGGATGTTGGAAGGGTTTGTCAGGGAGAGACTCTCTGTTACCCTGATTCTGCGGACCCCCTCTGCCTCTTGGGCGGCGTCTGTTGTTGTTACCCCCTCTGCCTCTGGGGGTAAACTGACCTCTTGCGTCAGGCGTGACTCCTTGTGATTTGCGGAACCACATTTTTCCACCCTTTTGACCCTTAGGATATGGTCTGGAAGGGGTAGAGAAACGGACTCCTATGGCAGAAAGAGTCTTGCCATCTTGCTCGCATCTGGTCAAGGTGTCTTTCACTTGAGGCCCGAACAACATCGAACCAAAGGGGGAGTTAGTGAAGGATGCCTTGAAGGGGTCTGCAAAATTACAAAGCCGCATCCAAGCGTGACGCCTTAAGGCCACACCTGTGTCTGCGGCCCTACTAGCTACATCGGCTGCACAGGAAATGAGCCGCATGGAGGAGTTAACAATGGAGTTTAGGGTTCCTAGCTGTGAGTTGATTTTATCTTGGGACCCAGCAGCTGATGGATCCTGTAAAACTTCACCCAACTCTTTGAGAACATCTCTCTGAAGGCGGTTGAAGTGACACAAGTAATTCAGCGACCGCATGGCAAAGGTCGCTGAAGAAAAAATCTGCTTGCCGTACCTATCCATAGTCCTAGAATCCTTGTTAGGAGGATGGATAGGTACTGAAGGATTGGCTAGTTCCTTCTTGGTGGCTGCAGCCACCACCATGGCATCAACCAGGACACCTTTTGTTAAAAATTGCCTATCAGCTGGAGCCGTAATAAATTTAGAAGGCCTCCGTGGGGTGGGTTCCACCGAATCCGGGGCCGTCCACGCCTTCCGTGCCACCATGTCCATAAGGGGGTCGAAAGGCGAAGACACCCAGGAGGTGGAGGGTTGAGAACCAAACGCCTCCAGGTAAACCGACTCGTCCTCAGAAGGATTAAGGGAAGACCAGTTCCCCCTCTGTTTCAGGATTTCAAGGATGTCTGAGAAAGAGACATCCTCAGAGGGGGACCTTGGGGATCCTTCCGACTTATCAAAGTCGGTATCGGATGTAATGGACTCAGGGGAGTCCACATGCTTCCTCTTACATGTCCTCTTGCGCGGAGGTTCACCTGACGGGTCAGGAGAAGCCTCGGAAGAGGAAGATATTCCCAGTGGGGAAACCTGAGGCATTGGATCTCTGGGTCTGGGAGCAAGAGAGTGGAAAGAGACGTCAGCAGGCACTGTAGTGGGAGGAGCTGATGGAGCTGACTGTTGACCGTGTCCTGGGACTAGTATGCTCCTCATCACTTCGAAGGCTCCCCTATCAGACAGGCCAGAGGGCTCCCGCTCTGAAGAAATAGGAACCCCAGGCCGCACCGACAGGGACGGCTCCGAAGCCGATGTCGGGGCCGAGCTCATCAGCGCCGACGCTCCGAGAGGGAGAACAGGGTCGGACAAGGGTCCGATGCCACTCGCCCCCTCGGAGCTGGCGAGAGAGACCAGGCGCCCGGATCTCTCCAATGAAGGCATCAAGGAGGAAATCGGAGCAGAAGACGACGGAGCCGAAGGGGGAGGTATCACAACGCCACAACAGTCACGGCTCCGAGGAGCTCCGGCTCCGAACTCTGAGTGAGAGTCGAAGGAGGAATAGTAGGTAGAGTTGAAGTAGCCACTGTCTGATGAGACGGGCTATGAAGCATTTGGGCCAGTGCCTGAGACTTTAACAGTCTACTGACCACTCTCTCAAGGTCATGGTCGGAAAGCCTGGACGACCGAGAAGAACGGCTCTGATGGCTCCGCTCCGAGAGCAAGGGTGACCCCGGAGCCGAATGGATCGATTCCAAAGATGGGGATCTGGATCTTTTCCTGGAGATGGATGGAGCCGAAGGAGCCCAAGATACGTCGGCTCCAGCCGGAACCGACCGTGAAAGTAAAGGCTCAGCGGTATCGGCGCCGAGTGGAGCCGATGTTGGAAGCTGTGACACAGAAGCATCGGCTCCAGCCGGTGCCAATGTTGCCACAGATGATGAGCCAGCAGCCGAAGGCTTAGGACTCGGAGCCGACAGTTTTGCTGGTTTCGAGGGCTTCCCCGGCACAGACTTAGGCGGGGAGCCCTCGGGCTTTAATAAGCCCCTTAAGATTAATTTGTTCCTGCGTTCCTGCATGACTCTCGGGCTGAATGCATGGCACACAGAACAAGAGTCCTGCAGGTGCAGGGGTCCCAGGCAGTAAACACAAGAAGTGTGACCATCTGTCAGAGACATCTTCTGACAGCACGAGTCACACTTCTTGAAGCCTGAGACTTTGTGTCCTTCAACATAGTGCTGCCGAAGCAAAAGGCACAAAAGTAAAAAAAACACACACACACACCCAATCCAAACAAACTAGTAAAACAGGGATACACAAGCGCACCACAGACACAGCACAGAATCCCTGTCAGGAACTAGGAAAGGAGCAGGCCTAAGGCCTAACCTAGGGGGAAGGGGAAATTAAATTGGATAAAAGGGAAAAATTAGCACTAACAGGAAAAAGGGTGTAATATAACCGTTAAGCTAAGCTAAACGAAGAAAGGGGGTGGGAAAGCTAAGTACAAAGGTAACTTTGAAGTAATGAAAATCCCAACACTTACCAAGAGCCGGTAAAACGCACCTAGTCAGCGAAAGCGGCAAACGAGATCTGGGTAGTTATCGCCTAGCATCATGGGATATAGGGTTGCCTCGAGCCGGTAAAATTAGCTCTCGAGCTTTAGTAAGTGGCCGACTCAGAGCCGAGGTTCGGCTCCGAACCCATCCAGCAAGAATGAAGGCGAGATTGACAACTTAACATCTAAAATTTGATATTCACATATCCATGACCATAAAAAAAGTCCACAAAAAACTAGGAGCATTATACAAAAATAAGCAACTTCTCACCAAAGCAGCAAAAATTTCAATAGCAAATTCCCACCTTATCTCCACCCAACTTTATGCCTCTCCAATATATACCAACCTAAGGCAATGAGATCTAAACAAGCTA
The DNA here is from genome assembly GCF_019279795.1 of Protopterus annectens. NCBI lineage: Eukaryota > Metazoa > Chordata > Ceratodontiformes > Protopteridae > Protopterus > Protopterus annectens. The sequence goes on from NC_056742.1 coordinate 243,609,073, forward strand.
GAGACCTGCTACAACAAAATCGCCAAATTCGCCACATGGGGCATCCTACCGTAGTCACCACTATCTCTCACTTGCTGAATTGGGCTGGCTTGAACTCCCTCACCTCCTTCAATGGTATCAACTCTCACTCGCCCACAAACTAGTAAACCATCCACTAAATGTCCCATCCCTCCAGAATCTACTCCAACCCTATCGCACCACCAGACCACTAAGATCCAGCAACAAAAATCACTTGCAGATCACTAAAGCCAATAAATCTGCTGGTGAAGCACCATTCTCTTGCACCATAGCCAAATTATGGAACTCCCTCCCACCCACAATTACCTCCGTACCATCATGCACCCACTTCAAAACTTTACTAAAAGCGCACCTAAAACATGCTGGCTATGCCCTTGCAACTCCCACTCTAATATCACCCACCCCATCTAACCACTACCTTTCTTTCCACTCCACTAACTACCTTGATTATAGCAAGCTCAGATGCACATAAGCCTAGTACTTATTATACAGCAGGAACTTCTTATTGTAACATTTGTTAATGTCTGTTATGTACTTCACAGATAAAGATTCTAGTTGTCTACTGATGTACTATGTTCTTCATCTGTAAATATGTTGTAAGTAATTGCTATGTTAAATTGTTAATTGCTATGTAATCCAGCGTAACTACTGTCTATTTTAACTGCGGAGCTTTTCACCCCGGGCCTCCGCTGAAAATGGACCTACGTCCAGTCGGACACTAACAGGTCAACAAATGTAAATAAATAAATAAATAATTTGAAGCACTTTTGCAAGGAAGAGTGGTCAAATATTCCCAAGACAACATGTGCCATGCTGATAGACTCCTACCCAAGAAGGCTGAATAACGTAATTAAATCAAAAGGTGCTTCAACAAAGTATTTGTTTAAGAGTGTGCACACACAACAAAGTATTAGTTTAAGGGTGTGCACACTTATGCAACCAGCATATTGTACATTTTATTTTTTTATATTTTTTCCCCCTAACAGATTTGCTTGTTTTTCAATTGAATTGTACAGGTTATAGGTCACATTAAAGATGGGAAAATTTTGAAATGCTTTATTATATATCACAAAAACCTGGCATTTTAACAGGGGTGTGTAACTTTTTATATCCACTGTACTTTTATACCCCAAGTAGACTCCCAAGAATTTTCCTCAGACAGATGGTAAATGTTAGAGGAGGTGTAATGGGGAAGAAAGAGGTATCTGGGGGTATATGTTTTTCAGTGCAATGAGTTGGCACACTTCAATTCCCTACAAAGTACTCTGTCAGGAACACTGGGCAAGCAAATGTAACTAAGGAAATGATGTTTTTTGACCTGGGATACAGGATCTTAAATTGCCCAGACACAGTAAGGTTTTGTTAAGTTTAATTCTGGCAGCTGCCAAAAAGCAATTACTAGAAAATGGAAATCAAAGTTTAAACCAATCACATTTGAAGTATTGAATATTTTAACAGAGATAAAAGAACAGGAAGTGGGATCTTAGAAAAGAGTAGGAGTAAATTACATAGAAAAAAATAGAAATTGTGGGAACACTACATGCAGAAACATGTTTTCTTGAAGGAATGAAGTTTAAGAGAAGGCAGAAATTGAACAAGTTATGTAACGCTGGATTGACTATACTGTAAACGTGATGTACAATGTTTTGTAAAAGGGAACTTGTTGGCATGGTTTGATTAATAAGACGTTATGTACTCACCATAACTTTCTATTGATTCATCCTCTGGTTGGATGGAACATTGGGGAGGTGCTTGGGGGTATCTGGAACGTGGGAAAAGGGAATTTTGTATCCGCTGGACATGATACGAAGCACCCAGTGGTCTGTTGTAATGGACTCCCAAGCTGCCAGGTGCTTCGAAAAACGCCCCCCGACTGCCTCCAGAGTGGAGTAGTCGGGCAAGACCTCAGGGCTGCTGCGTGGGCCGGTCAGAGAAGGCTTCTCTGGACCCAAAGTTCTTTGGGCCCCCTCTGCCTCTAGGGTGGCGTCCACCCTGTCCTCCTCTGCCGCGGAAGGACTGGGAGTCCGGAGCGGACTGGGATTGCTGCGACTTTCAGAACCACATCTTCTTCTGTCCCTTTTGGTTCTTGGAGAAGGACCTCTGGGGAGCAGAGAAGTGGACTCCGACGGCAGACAACGTCTTCCTGTCCTTTTCGCTCTGGACCAAGGTTTCGTGAACAGTCTTGCCAAAAAGGGCAGAGCCATCGAAGGGGGCATTCGCAAAGGACGCCTTGAAGGGTTCCGCAAAGTCACAATGTCGGAGCCAGGCCTGGCGCCTCATAACTAGGCCTGCTCCACTGGCTCTAGCGGCTCCTTCCGTAGCATGGGATAAGAGCCGCATAGAGGTGTTAGACCTAAGAGTGGCCATGCGGGTGGAGTACAACTGCTTGTCCTCTCCCGACATGGACTCCGGGGGTGATGCAGCGTACTCTTTAATAAGGTCCCGCTGCAGCCGAATCACATGTGCCATGTAGTTCAGGGACCTTACAGAGGAGGTTGCTGAACTAAAGACCCGCTTCCCGAGATGGTCCATCGGGTGAGACTCCTTGCTCGGGGGATGGACCGAGGGACTCTCCTGGGCTAACTCCCTCTTGGTGGCTGCCGCCACCAACATGGCATCTACGGGGGGTCCCTTGCTCCAATGGGACCTCTCAGTCGGAGGGCTCAGGATCCTGTCGGGGCATTTGGGGACTGGCTCCACAGTGTCCGGCTCCTTCCACGCCCTAGTGGTAATAAGATCCACTAAGGGGTCGGCCGGAGGGGACAGCCAAGGGGTAGATGGGCCTGCTTCGAACGCCTCGAGGAACACGGATTCATCAGAGGAAGCCTTGGGGGCAGACCCCCCCCCGATCCTAAGCATTTCCATGGTGTCTCCAAAGGAGAAATCCTCAGGGGGTGACCTTGGGGAGCCTTCCCCCTCATCCAAATCCGTGTCTTCTGTTAAGGACTTGGGGGAGTCCACGTGCCTCCTCTTACACTTGCGCTTGTGAGGAACATCTTCGGGGGGACTGTCAGAGGATGACTCACCATCAACATCCTGTTCCAATGGAACGACCTGAGATGTCAAAGCAGGCTGTCCCTGTGGCCGGGTGATGGAAGCCTGACCCAAATGAGAGGGAGTGCGGGATGGAGCCGTAGCAAGGGAGCGGGGGCCTAGATGCATTCAACAGAGCCCTCTCCACCACATCGAAAGCCGAGGGAGAGCCAATCTCTCTATGATCCGAGAGCCGACCCTCGCTCAGATCCGATGGATGGATCGGAGCCAGCGCCGAGACCATTGGATCCGAAGGGCCAGTGTGCTCAGACCTGGACAGAGCCGAAGGCACACTAAACCCCTCGGATCTGAGGCTCAGAGCACGGCTCCGAGAGCTCAGATCCGACAGGGATAGATCCGGCAAGCTCGAGGGAAGAGTCGGAGCTGAAGTACCTGATACGGTCGGTGCCGACCCACCCCCGGCTCCGACGCTGCCCGGCTCCGAGCGCTCCGAACCCAGGAAGCGGGTCAGAGAAGGAGCTATCGGGGCAAAAAAGGGTGTTGAGCTCCCCCCCGGAAGGGGGGGGGGAGGCAGGAGCACTCCCATCTGCATTTGGGCCTGGATGAACCTTCGCATCACCCGGTCCAAATCAGCTTCAGACAGGCTACGTGTCGATCTCGACGAGGCCACCGAGGCTGGCCGGGAATGCCACCTCTATGGAGATCGGGTCTCCTCCTCCTCGGGTCCCGGTGAAAAGCAAGGAGACCGAAGCCAAGAAGGAGGAGGCCTACACCTGGAAGACCTGGAGGGAGAAGCCCGCTTAGCTGGGGTTGCCGAAGCGGAGGCCTCAGCCCGCCGCTTGTGGTGCTTCTCCCTCTTCTTTTCCTTCCTGGCCTCCCCCGCCGGCGCAGAAGCGGGACTCCCGCTAGGATCAGCTTCGACCTCCGGTCCTTCAGTGCCCTGGGGTTGAACGCACACCCAGAGGAAAGGTGTTCAACCCCAAGGCACTGGACACACAGAGTGTGGCCATCCGCCGGGGAGAGCTTATGGCCACACTAGGTGCACTTGGAAAACACTAACTTTGGGGCCTCAGACATGTTTAAACTAAAAAAGAAAACTCACTCACACAGTAGGCCCCAAACACTCAAACAACACACACACACAGCTACAATACCAGCGAAGGGTGGGGAGGAGAAAAAATATATATATTTTTAACTTAAAAACACTAATAAAAGGGTTAGGAACCTAAGCAAACACACTCTCACAAGTTTTTTAGAAATTAGCAAGATAAAGACTTGTCTGACTAGGAGCTCGTAACCTAGCTGCTGTACCTAAGCGCGGCAAACTAGATCTGGGGTCAATCAGGGTTGGCAGGGGATTATGGGTAAGGGGAGGAGCTAGGAGCTCGGATCTAAGCTTTGTAAAGTTGCCGGCTCGGATCTGAGATCGGATCCGTATCCCACAGGTTGCAGACCAAATGAAGTTAACTACTTCAGATTTTTTAATAAATGCAGATTTGCCTATGTCACAAGTGATAATTGCTGCAGTCCTGACTAACAGAAACTTAAAGCAGAGGAAAGGGGAGCTGGCAAAATTATAAAGTAGCAGAGCTGACAAACATGCCTTGTAAAACAGCTGTGGCAAAACAGCTCTAGTCTTTAGAGTATATAGGCAGGTGATAATGCCCTAGAGAAGTATGCACTGAACTCCAAGTAGCTGCTCAGAATATCCTGAGGAAAAACGAGGGCAAATGAATAGTTTGGGTTAAAGTTAAACTACAAACCACCTAGGCATAAAGGAAGGATTAGTAATGAATGAAAAATGAAACCCTGTGGAAATAAAAAAGGGCTCTACTGCCATAAGTGCCACAGCCTCAGATTACACCTCTTCTTGCAGAAGTAATAGCCAACAGAAAAGCAGTCTTCCATGACAAATATTTCATCTAGCAGTAGCTGCAGGGCTCAAAAGGTTGTAGAGTAAGTTTTCGTGGAATCATCACATCAATATAGGAAACTCTTGCAGTCTTCTCAGAAGACTTCCCCAGCTTCCGTCCCTGTGAACACTGTTCTAAAAAACTCCTGTTCCATTCCACCCTCTGCCTCTTATCAGGTGGGTGAATAGAACCTCTAATCAGAGTAATCAAATCTTCATTTTTTGCATATGTTTTCTTAGGCACAGAGCCCTAAATGCTAGGAGAAGCCCCCACAGAAACTGAACTTGGCCTACCTCTAAATTCAATAAAGATTAAAAAAAAAAAGAAAATTAAAAAATCTCATCGTAGCCTGCTCTGGGACTCGAGAAAGAATGTAGAATCTAGTTTGTAGTGCTTTGTAAAGGTATGAACAGAGGACCAGGTTGCTGTCTCTAGATGCGTGTAGTGTCCACTCCTTTCCAATACGGCACCGAAGAGGAAAAGGCTCTGATAAAATGTGCCTTAACCTTACCTGGAATAGATTTACCATGGTGGAGTAACAAAAAACAATAGCAGAGGTCAACCAATGAGCATTCATTTGCCTAGAAATGGGTTGACTCTTCTTGGCCCCTGAAGGGCTTAGTTCTGTCAAGGTAGAACCTCAGCTGCCTGTGCACATCCAAAGTATGCGGAATACTCTCTCCCTTGTTTTTAGGTTCTGGAAAGAAAACTGGGAGATTTAAGTCTTGATTCAGGGTAAATTCAGCACAACCTTTGACATAAAAGGATTAGTGTGTAAAACTGCACTTTCCTTGTGGAAAATCAGATAAGGTTGGCCCACTAATGGTCAGGGCCTCACCTTGTAGATGTCAGAGCAATAAGCAAAATGGTTTTCCAAGTGATGAACCTCAAATCAGCTTGAAAGGAAGGGTCAAATGGAGATAAGTTCAGTTTTTCAAGAAAAAAGTTGAGATCCAAAGGGACAGGCATTTGCTTTAAATGAGGGTCTCAAGTGCAAAACACTCTTTTCATAAACTGTTTGACCACATAAAGAGATGAAAGAGGGGGATCCATAGACAGACAAGCTGAGATGGCTGCAAGATGCACCTTGACAGATGTACAAGATAAGCCATTAATACAGTAGCTCATGCAAATATAAAACCAGAGGGGTAAAACACCATACCTGGCCCCTCTGATATCAGTTAGGCACCACCTATAAAACCTACTCCACTTGTAAACATAACATTTTCTAGTTGCATGTTTTCTTGCCTCCTTCCACATCTGTTGCACATCCAGTTGAAACAAGTGCCTAGAAGATATTAAGACAGAGTTCTCATAGCCTAGATGATTCTAAGCTGGGGTGAAGCAGTCACACCTGACACTGTGTGATATGATCCAGAGTGTGAGGAAGCATGTGGTAATTGCCCTTGGCCAATTCCATTAAAAGTGAGAACTAACACTGCCTGAACCAAAAGTGGGTCAACCACAATGATCTTTAGTAATTCTTTCCGAGTCTTATGAAGTACCTTGGGTATTAGTAGAAATGCATAAAGGAACACTCCCGCCCAATGGAACAAGAATGTTTCGGTCCTCCAAGCATGGCTGCGAGGATGCCTTGAACAGAATTTCTCCAACTGTCTGTTTTGAAAGGAGATGTACAGAACTGTTTGATGTGTCCCCCATATCTGGAACAAATACAGACAGTTACCCCAGTTTCCAATTGTGAGAGTCCGTTTTGGATCTGCTTATTCTGTCTGCCACAGGAATGCTTTAAGTCTAGCTCCCAGGCTATTACTGACAACTGGGATAGAGGGTTTGACCTTGTATCCCCTTGGTTGTTCAAGTACAACATGACTGTGGTGTTTTCTGTGACCAATAAAATGGGACCTGGAGACCATAAGTGTTGAAGAACTTGTGGTCTGAATCACTGCTAACATTTCATTGACATTTATGTGACTTGTAGCATCCAAAGAGTCCCATTTGTCTTTGCACCAAATTCCTCTGGACACTGTTCCCCATGCAGAATCCCACAAGTCCATCTACACTAACTGAAAGGAGGGCCTGGATTGACAGAGATCCGATAAATCCACCATTGTAACTCTCATTTCTCAAAATTCAGTACTGGTACCTAGACTTCCATGGGAAGCAGGTGCTGGGTTCAACAATTTTTTTTTTTTTTTTTTTTTTTTTTTTTTTTTTTTTTTAAGTACCACTGATTCTTTCTCATGTAGAATATGGCCAGTGGTGTCATAAGGATAACTGATGCCATGAGGCACAGTATTTTGAGAAAGTTTCTTGTGGAGACAGCTTCTTGAAGAGGGAAATCCTTGAAATTTTTCTGAACAGTCAGTACTTTGACGTCTAGAAAAAAGCCTGACTTTTTTCTGTGTCCATCAGACACCTCAGGAAGACACTTTGTGATAATGGGAGAAAATATTTTGTAGATTCCACTTGACCTTAGGTATGACAAATCTAACACTGGTCTCCATGGTAGCTTCCTTTTGGGTACCAAACAGATTCTGGTGTAAAATCATTTTCGTTTTTGTGAAGCAGCAACTAGTACTATAACTCCTGCTTGCAATTCAAGAAGTAAGAGAATAGATGTGTCTGGTCTGGCAGGTGCAGGGGATTTCCCGAATGGAAGAGGATTTTCTGTTCACTCCTAAAAAAGTATCCTCATTGAATTATTCTCAGCACCCACTTGCCTATCTGTGGCCAGGCTGCTGGGTTGAGCGAAAGCCTTGAGAAGGGCAAAGGAAAGGAGGGACAGGATGAAGGATGACATCTAGAGTCTTAGCATAGTCATTCGTCAGCAGGGAATGATCTTTTCTGGGAAATGAACCACTTTTATTTGATTTGGAAGCATTATCCACCTGTCATTTTCTCTTGGTACCCCAACTCTTGCTAGACTGGGATTTTTGTTTCTTCTACCTTTGAAATTGGATGCCTTGTTAGGGGAGAACCTGAGAATACGAAACATTCTAATTACCTCATGCATCATTTTTACCTCTAATCATGCCATTGTTTGAGAATCTCAGTAGCAGAAGGACCAGACATAAATACAGAACTTAAAGGAGCATTCAAAATCTTAATTTTTAAATCCCCAGAAAAATTCTGGTTATGTAACCAAGCATGCCTTCGCAATACAACAGAAACAGCTGCATTTCTAGAAAATCAAGTTTGCACCTTCCAAGACATTCCTGAAAGCATATTTCAAGATCTGATTCACATCAGAAACAATTTCATTCAAATACATGTTCAGCAAGCAAAGTCAATTAAAATGTAAGCACACTGCAAGTTAAATTTCGACATGAAATCCTGATAATTTAAAATTCTAAAGACTAGATTACTAGACTGAGCCAAATATTTTCCCTGATATTCTTGCCAACTGCCAATTATAGCCTAAGGTGTACGGTTAGAAGAAGCCAAGGCTCTCTTGCTAGAGTTGGCAGCTACAGAAACCACAGCTGGGTCAGCTGACAACAGAGCAAAGAAAGCTGCAAGATCACCGTATACCTTGTATTTCCTAAAAGGATTTTTAGCAACTAGTTCACTAGCCAAAGGGAGTTTATATGCAGGTTTATGGACATCACCTATGGCTGCCAACATATAAGAACAGCCAAATCATATGGAGTCTCATTCACAATACAGTCAAACTCTGCCAGTCTCCGGCATATATCCAGATTGCTTCCAGTCAAACACATCTCTAAACCTACCTATCATCTTAGGTTTTTGAAACTGTTCAACTTCTGAAGAATCTGACTGGATGACTCTCTGTATGTGCACTACTGTTTGCATTAGAGTCCCCATCAAAATCTGCAGCACTAGACTAATCTCTAGAAAAGACAGCCCCATAGTCAATCTGAATAGGAGCATAAATCTCAGAGATTAGCTGACTGTAAACCACTCATCTAATGAAGCAACATCAGCTTTATACATGGTAATAACCTGACTGTCTGTCATGAAGTCTCTTTTTTCCTTCAATGAACAACACCAAAGGGCAAAATATCTGGGAACGGAGTATTATGTCTGGCGAGGGGTCTGTTTCCCCAACCTCTTCCACACCTAAAGGGTTTGGTTTTCTCATACTCATACCACGTACTGGAACAGGCCTGGAGGATGCATATAACCCCGGTACCATAGGGAGCTGTGTACTCACACCAGAGGGTGACGGGGAAAAAGCTAAGTGGACTGCGAGGTGATTTACGGCAAAAACAGAATGACAAATTGTTAGCTGAGGCATAGTTTTGTTGACTTTTTTTTTCTTTTCAGGTGAATTGCACTTGACAGATAGGCAGCTGTATCAAAATTCACCACTTAAGAAATAACTTGAGTGGAAAAAGTAACATAATGGGAAGAGTCCAAGAATTTATTTTGACTGCAGGTTAGAGATTGCTTTCCAAATCAAGGATTGATATCAGAGTATAGGCAAGAGAAAGAGATAGGGGGTCCTAAACAAAAGACCAGCACTGGTAAACTTTTTAGCAGAATCTAGAACAGAAGCGGTCGTTAAAAAAGGAATAATTAGTAGAGCATATAAAATATTGCATGATAGTTACAAGAATCAATCGGAGGAGGTTAGAAAGGATTGGGAAGAGAGATTGGATAAGCAATTCATAAAGAAACAATGGGAGGATATATGTATGTCTCCCAAATATGCAACAAAATCTAGAAAATTTAGAATTTTTGCTTGGAAAGGTTTACATAGATGTTTATACCCCAGGTATAATCCAGAAAATTTTTCATCAGGTAGACAGCAAATGTTGGAGGTGTTATGGGGAAGAAAGAGGTACTTGGGAACATATTTTCTCAGAGTGCGGTGGGTTGGCGGACTTTAAGGTTTCCCTGTGGGATGTACTGCTGGAGATGCTGGGTTGGCAGACTGGTGTGACGACAGAGATGATTCTTCCGAGCTGTGATACAGAATCGGAATTGCCTAGACAGGATAATGCCTTGCTGTGCCTAATTATCATGGCTGACCAAAAAGCAATTACTAGAAAATGGAAATCAAAATCTAAATCCACTATATCAGAAGTAGTACATACAGTAACAGAGATAAAACAACTGGGATTGAGATCTTTAAAAAGGGGTCTGTAGCAAACTACATAGGAAAAAAATGGGATAATACATAAAGGGGAGGAATGAAGTTTAAAACAGGGCAGGACTTAAATGAGCTAAATAATGTTTGACTGAAAATTATTGGGTATACTATAAGTGATGTATGATGTTTACACCTGGGAGTGTGTCAATACGGTTTGTGATGTAAAATGCTTGAACTAGGATTGCGTTGGTGTGGCTCATTTTCATTTATATAAATATATGACTGCTTATGTCATAAGTGATGGTTTAAATAAGCTGTATCTTGTTTAAAAAAAGGGGCAGGAATTTAATAATTTATGTAATGTTGCTTAGGTTATACAATATATAGTAATATATGCAAAGTATGCTTGTTAATGCTAACAGTATAATCTGATTACTGTTGTATAAAAGTAAATTTGCCTATGTCACAAGTGCTAATTCAGTAAAGGTGTTTAAAAAAAGATCCATCAAGTAAGGGGAAAACACCAGGCAGAATAATACATTAACACCATTAAGTGTTAACTATGGGCATCAATAACAGAAAATATAAAGCATGTCACTAAACTGGGTTGGACTACATAAAATACAGCAGAAAGTTTAAACTGTACTAAGCCTTGTTCTATAATATGTAAAGTGTAGACCACAACAGCGCACACAGTCACAGTGCCAAGTACAATGTACTTCTCCAAATGGTGAAACAAATCAAAATATATGACCTTAAATCAAATGTAAACATTTCAAAACAGCAGAAATAAGCATGTTTGAATATGCCCTTACTACAAATGAAAAAATCTCCAAGGAAATGCAAAGTCAGTTGTGATAAAAATCACAATTTAACAATAACAGATGCAGCAGCATTACATTAGTAAATACCATAAAATTTAAGAAAAAATGCAATACTTTCCTGAAAGAACTTGCAAATGAATAAGATAAACAAAGACATCTAGTACTCAATTGACCATGTTTTCTTGTAATTGGTATTTCTTTATTGCCTTTTTCTATTTCGTCTATTGTGGTGCATTTGTTCTACACTGCATTTTAATTCTGTTCTGCTGTCAAGTACATATTTAAACTAGGAAAGAGACCAGAACACACACACACACACACACACACACACACACACACACACACACACACACTTGTTCCTCTGTCTCTTTCCCCACCCCCATATGTTAATTTTGCCATCTATTCCTTCACTCTCTTACATTCACTATTGGTACTACTATTTCATTTCTGGTGAAAGAATAAACAAAGGAGCAACCAGCTAATAGCTAATCAGGCAAATCCCCTCTCTTCATCATTCCTGACAAAGCTCTATCTTTTTAATTAAGTACTGCTTGATTAGCTGAAGACAGTCTAACCAAACTTCACATCACAAAATTATCAATGTAATGTGGTCCTATCTTGCCTACATTCATTACTGACGGGCTCGGAGCCGAGAATCGGCTCCGACTTGGCCGCTACAACTAGCACGAAGTCTCTAATTGGCTGGGCTAAGCCTGTATCCCAGGATGCACCACACCCAAACCCCCAGATCTCGTTTGCCACTCGTAGAGTGAAGACGTGGTCTCGAGCTTGGCTGTGGCTAAGTACTTTATTGAACTTTACTTAGTTTTCTGTGGAATTTTTTCCAACCAAAAGCTATTTTAATAGCTATGTTTTGTGTCTGGATGTTTTTGTGACCTTTTTGATATTGTAGTTGTGGTATACTTGTGTTTGGCAGGCTAGGCCCGTTTAAGTTAGAGGGCCTTAGCCCTGTTTGGTGCATCTCCTTGGTGTTTTTTTTTAGGGGCGTTTGACTTAGAGTCCCTTCTCCTCCCTTCGTGTTGGTGTCATTTTTTCTGTCGCTTAACAATGTCAGGCAAAGATCAGAAGGAACATAGGACTCCTGGGTTCAAAAAGTGTGCCAAATGTTCGTATAAGATGTCTTTAACTGATGGCCATGCCATCTGTGTATACTGTTTGGGCGCTATACACTTGCAAGAGTCCTGCAGTGTGTGTCATTCGTTCAGTTCCAGGGTCTTGCAAGAGAGAAAAAATAAGTTGATTCTCAAAGGCCTGTTAAAACCTGCCTTGGAGGAAGCTTTGGCTTCTTCTTCCCCTAGCGGGAAATCTAAATCAAAAAAGAGATCTCTGGCTCCGACCAGTTCGTCGGAGCCATCGGAGAAAAGAGCTAAGACTGTTTCACCTTCCTCGGCTCCATTGGTCTCGGAGCTGCAGGAGATGCTGTCGGTACCGAAGACGGCTTCCTCGGTTCCACTGCCTTCGGAGCCGAAGGAGGTTTCTGTTGTGTTGGAGCCGACCTTGGCTCCAATTGTTTTGGAACCGATTCGGAGCTGTTCTCCTAGCTTCGCATTGGATCCCTTAGAGAAGACTTCTCGACCCCCTTCTGTGTCCTCCAAGTCCTCCAGGTTGTCTGATTTGGATAGGGTGGTGCAGAGGCTCCTCCAGTCAACAGTGTTAACAAAATTATTCTCGGCTCCAGCCCAGTCGGCTCCGGAGCCTGTCCTTGTGTCGGTTCCGATAATTCCTCCTCCGACCACCTCTGTGTCGTCGGAGCCGGAGTGTTCTGAGTAGAGTGAGGTCCTTGGGTCGGCTCCGAAACCACCTTTGAGTTTTTCGGCTCCAACCCTTTCGGTCCCATCTGATGGTTTCGGCACTTGGGTTTCGTCGGTCGGACCCGAGGGGGATACATCAGGGCTCCAGACTTCGGCTCAGAGTCTCCCTCTTGGTGCTTCGGCCGGGGGGGACCCTTGTCCTGATCGTGGTCTCAGTTCAGGTGGACCCGCCTTCGAGGCCATGAGGAGCGCACTGGCCAGGTCTTCGGTGACATCACTCAAGTCAACCACTCCTTTCCCGGACACTGCGACTAGAGCTTCTGATGCCCCCTATCTGCAGGCAGCAGGGCTCGAAGGCCTGAGGATACCCCCATGCGTGGTCCCCTGCTTTCTGAGGGCCCTTCAGAGTCCTTGCCTGAAGAGCCTCCCAGAAAGAAGTTGTGTCAGAGGAAGCACATAGACTCCCCAGATGAGTCTGTCACCTCAGACACTGACCTCGATGATACAGAGCGGTCCCCAAAGTCATCCTCCGACGATGTCTCATTCTCTGACATCCTGGAGATTTTGAGACAGAGAGGCGACTGGCCCTCCAAAACCCCCTCCGAGAAGGAGTCGGCCTTCCTCAAGGCCTTCGGAGCCCGACCTTCCGCCTCCTGGGTGTCTCCCCCCTTCGATGAACTGTTGGACCTTATTTGTCGAAGGGTGTGGGAACACCCTGACACCGTGGAACCGGTTCCCAGCCGCCCCAACAAGTTTTTGTCTGCGCCTCCTGGGAAAGAATTTTTGACGAAAGGAGTTCCTGTAGATGCCATGGTGGTGGCGTCTGCCACTCAGCAAGAAGTTGCAGAGCCTTCTGCTTCCGTTCATCCTCCTAACAAAGAGTCTAGGAGTATGGATCGGTATGGAAAGCGTACCCTGTCCTCAGCGACCTTTACTTTGCGGTTGCTGAATTATCTGTGTCATTTTACGAGGCTCCAAAGAGATCTCCTCAAGGAGTTGGGAGATACTCTGTCGGGTAACTTGCCTGAGGCGGTGAACCAGACTGTCAACGCCCAGCTGTCTACCCTGTCTTCTATTGCTAACTCGTCCATGAGACTCATATCCTATGCAGCCGAGGGGGGCGGGTAGGGCAGCTAGCTCAGGTGTAGCCCTCAGGAGGCAAGCCTGGATGCGCCTGTGTCATTTCGTGGAGGCCTTCAAGTCTTCCTTCATGGACGCTCTCTTTGACGGGTCCTCCCTCTTTGGACCTAAAGTGAAAGACACTCTCACCAGATGTGAGCAAGAGGGTAAGACTTTCTCTGCTGTTGGGGCCCGTTTTTCGCTTCCCTCTAGACCTTATCCCAAGGTGCAGAGGGGAGGAAAGATGTGGTTCAGGAAGTCTCAGAAGTCTTATCCCGACCATCATGGTGACCCCCCCCTCCAGAGGCAGAGGAGGGGGGAATTATTCTGGAAGACGTCGCCCTAGGGGCGGGGGAGGCCCCTGCAACTCAGGAGACCGCAAATCCTTTTGTGGTTCCTCCTACCAACGTCCCTGAGGGACTGCCCGACTGTGCCTCTCTGGAGCCAGTCGGGTGTCATTTCTCGAAGCATCTGCAAGCCTGGGAAAACATCACTCAGGATCGTTGGTTCCACCCAGTCAAAGGGACCAAGCAGCGTTAGAAGTCTCAAAGCTGCTGGAAAAAGGAGTCATCCAACCAGTCCCCTCAGACCAGATCGGATCAGGAACTTACTCAAGGTTATTTTTGGTGACCAAAAGAACAGGGGACTTGAGGCCCATCCTGGATCTCAGCTGTTTAAACCGCTTCATCAGGAAGTCCAAGTTCCGAATGGTCACTCTTCAAACCATTTTTCCCTTGTTGGGAAAAGGTGTATGGATGTGCTCCATCGATCTCAAGGACGCCTATTATCACATCGAGATAAACAAGGCCTCCAGGAATCACTTATGCTTCCGGCTGGGAGCCAGTCATTTCCAATTTCGAGCCCTGCCCTTTAGTCTCACCACAGCCCCCAGGGTGTTTACCAAATGTCTGGCAGTGGTGACTGCTCACCTGAGACGTCTAGGATTCCAGGTGTTTCCTTACCTAGACGACTGGCTTCTCACTGCCCCCACCAGGCATCTACTTGTTCGGGCCACAGAGGCCACCATCAACTTGGGTCAACTCCTAGGGATTACTTTCAACTGGCAAAAATCTGTCTTGCTGCCATCACAACGTGTTACAATTATCGGCGCAGAGCTAGATTCCGTAGAAATGAAGGCTTTCCTTCCTACAGAAAGAATAAAACTGCTATAGGCTCAAGTTTTGGCCTTATTACCTCTGAAAAAGGTCCAAGCCAGACTAGTTCTTCAGTTACTAGGTTCCATGGCGGTCACCATCCTACTAGTACCCCTGGCCAGGCTACATATGCGGACACTACAGTGGCTTCTTTCAGTTCAGTGGTCCTTTCAAGAGCTCTCTCTGTCTCATCCGATTTTTATAACGGAACAATGCCGACAGGATCTGCGTTGCTAGCTTCATTCACCCAATCTGAACACAGGGAGCTCTCTGAATCCTCCGCCCCCTACTGCCACAGTAACCACGGACACCTCCCAGACAGGGGGGGGACATTATCTGGGCAGAACGGTCCAAGGCACGTGGCAGGAACATGAGGTACACTTGCATATAAATGTTCTGGAGATGAGAGCGGTGCTACTAGAGTTGCAAGCACTTCACAGCTCTCTTCCCAAGGGCACTATCTCAATTCTTTCCGACAGCATGTCAGTCGTGTGGTACCTGAACAAACAGGGGGGAACCACGTCATATCCCCTTTGCAGAGAGGCCATGAGAGTGTGGAATTGGGTGGTGTCTTCCCAACTTTTCCTAGTGGCAACGCACATTCCGGGGAAGTCCAATGTGATAGCAGACAGGCTAAGCAGAGCTATTCTGATGCCTCACGAGTGGTCCCTGAACAATCGAGTTGCGGCTCAGATCTTCTCTTGGTGGGGTCTACCTTGCTGCGACCTATTTGCCAGTCCCCTCAATGCCAAGTGCAGCAATTACTTCACTCTGATCCCCCCTCAGGGGGAGTCACCCAGGGAAGCTCTAGTCCACGATTGGCCCCCTGGTCTGCTCTATGCCTTCCCTCTGTTTCCTCTACTGCCAAGAGTGATTCAGAAGGCAATTTCCTTGGGAAGCAAAATGATATTGATCGCACCACAATGGCCCCGTCAAGTCTGGTTCCCCTTTCTCCGGAGATATACTATGGACGGTCCTTGGATTCTGGACCCAGTTCCAGACCTATTGACTCATCGTCAGGGCAGTTCCACCCTTCCCTGCGAACCCTCAGGCTCACTGCCTGGCTTCTCCACTTCTGTCCATAGTCAGACAGCTTTCCTTTACACCGGAAGTGGTACATATTTTATCTTCTTCCCACAAGCCTTCCACTAAGAAGATATACTCCAGTAAATGGAAAAGATTTGCTATCTGGGCCCAGTCACATAACCTAGATCCCTTCACAGCCCCTGTGATGGCAGTTTTAATATTTTTGGCTACTCTTTTCAGACAAGGTTCCGCTGCCTCCACTATTAAGGTACAGCTGGCGGCAATTTCTAATTTTCACGTTTCATATGAGCCTTCCCTCATGGGCCATAAACTGTGTAAAGTATTCCTAAAAGGAGCCTGGTTACTTTGTCCACCAGTTTCCCAACCAGTTTTGCCATGGGATTTAAACTTGGTGCTTAGGGCCATAACTTATCCCTTTGAGCCTGCAGCCACTTGTGAATTAAAATATTTGTCCTGGAAGACAGCCTTTCTGGTGGCCATTACTTCAGCCAGAAGGGTATCAGAGCTTCAAGCCCTTTCTGTTAAACCTCCTTATTTGATTTTTCATAAGGATAGCGTATCCTTGAGACTCAACCCTTCCTTTCTTCCTAAGGTTTCTTCTACCTTCTGTCTTCACCAATCCATTGAATTACCGGTGTTTTTCCCACACTTTTCAAACAAGGCAGAATTCAAATTTCACCAGCTGGATGTACACAGACAACTGAGGTTTTATTTGCACAGGACAAAACAAGGGAGGAAATCAGATCAGTTGTTTGTGTCCTTTTCAGAGAACAGGATTTGTAGCCGTGTAACCAAAGGCACTATTGCAAGGTGGATTAAGGACTGTATCTCATTTATTTACACATCGGCAGATAGAGATCTACCTTTCCCAGTTAAGGCGCATTCTACCAGGGCTATGTCTACCTCAGTGGCTTTTCATGCTAGGCTCTCTTTGGATGAAATCTGTGCGGCAGCCACCTGGGCTTTCCCACACACCTTTATTTCTCATTATAAGCGAGACGTGGCTTCTAGAGGCCGGGCTTCCTTTGGTTCCACGGTGCTCAGGAGTGTTTTCTCATGAGCCTCCCAGGATATAGGTGCTAGGGACGCTGTCCCGTCAGTAATGAATGTAGGCGAGATAGGACCACATTACATCAATTAGTTACGTACTCACCATAACGATAGATGTATGTGGTCCATCTCACATTCTCTGCCCACCCACCTTCCCCCTTCCTGGTGGACTTGGAGGAAATTGATATTCTTAGACCCTTCTGAGGATATTATTTTTTCTCTCTTCTTGCTGTGTGTTCCTGTGGGGTTATGTATGTGTAATTATTATATTGTGGCAAACAAGATCTGTGGATTTGGGCGTGGTGTATCCTGGGATACAGGCTTAGCCCAGCCAATTAGAGACTTCGTGCTAGTTATAGCGGCCGAGTCGGAGCCCGTCAGTAATGAATGTAGGCGAGATGGACCACATACATCTATCGTTATGGTGAGTACATAACTAATTGTTTTGTGAAGTCACTCCCCTTCTGATATTTAAATTTACAGGCCATCCCACTGAATTCCATAGAGCCATAGTAAGTATCCACCCCCTCCAATCCATCTTGCTCTTTTACAATTAGTGGCTCTCCCTTTAGATTGCTAAGGCTTGAGTTACCCCCTCTTTCAGATCTAACTACTTAATGCACACTGCATCTCGAGATACTGACCCATAGTGACCCATTTTTCCAACTTATCTTTAAAATCTGCAACATCTAGTCCAAGACCACTAATTATAATAGAAGATCCCACATTATGCCTCTCAGTACTCATCTTAGGATTAGTACTTCTCTTTTGCTCCTGATGAGAGAAGGAACACATGGGCATTATTTCCTTGAGACCAATGATCACCATAAAGCTTGATAACTGCTTCATAAGTGCCAGCTCTGAATTTGGGCTTACATTTTGCTCCTTGCAACAGAAGGAACAGAAGGCATTGATTCGTGACTGTTTCTGTCTTGGCAGTGAGTGCCTGTCCTGGACCTTCCTGATTGGTCTGGTTCTTGGCAGGGAGTGCCTGTCCTGGACCTTCCTGATTGGTCTGGTTGTTGTTCAAGGTATCTACCAGGAAGAGGCTACAAGCTTACAGACCTCCTGCAATCATCTGAGACAAGATTGCTGACCACCAGAGAGACTGTGGCCTACTTCTCATCTTGGAGTTAGTGTTACGGTTTTGTTTCTGGTGAGAGAAAAGCAAAGGGGCATCATATCCAAGCAGCGTGAAGCTGTGGTGCGACCAGCATTAGTAACAGCCAATCAGGCAAATCCCCTCTTCATCATTCTTAACAAAGCTAATTCTTTCTTTTCAGTCACTGCTGCTTAATTAGCTGCTGTCTAACTTAACTTCAGAATATCTCCCTAAATACTTCATCCATAAAATTATCAAGGTCTACTCTAGCAGTTTCCACTCAAGTGTTTGGCAGTGCCCTGTACAGATGTAGGCATCCAGAGATGATTTGGTCCCTGTAAAAGCACCATTAAAAATTCATCAGTACCTAGTAGCACAAATGGCAACAACTTTCAATGACAAGCACTGCCCCCAGAGTTGCAAGCCAGATACCCCTGACATTACTTTATATTCTCACCACAACACTCTAACCAGTAAAAAGAGGCTGTTGCTATGGATATGAACTTTCCCACTATCTCCTTTAGCTGCTTGATGTATACGGGAATCCTAAGGCAATGCAGAAATTGCTTCATGTTTACTGACAACTAGATAATTCTCATACAAACTACGAAGGTACGAGAGAGATGTATTTACATGATGTCACTGGAGGCAAAGCTCGCACATAAAAGCAGTCCCAATGTCAATCAGGTTGACAGTAGTACACATTCTTTGCACCCTTCACACAGAGTACAAAGCTGACAAATATACCCATATATGCTGAGGCACTTAAAATGTAACCTTCCCAAGCCCAAAGACTTCCTAGATGAAGTACACAAATATTCTCAACAGCCCCTAATGTACTTCTTCAAAACAACACCCACGTCTCATTCAGCCTCCACTGAATCCCATAAGCCAAACCACCACACAATCCAACACTCTGATCATTGGAAAATCCACTGTAAGATGCATTGATGTCAGTCTCACTATGCTGAGGAAGCAGAAAGTCACAGTCAGTTGCTTTTCAGGGGGCCAGGATCCACCACATTACACATGTACTCAGATCAGAGAACCACAAGTACTAGTATGACTCAGTTATCTGGGTGTAAATGACCTGATATGTACCTCCCTAGACTATATGAAGGGAGACATCACGGAGCTCTCGGAATATGTGCTCCACAATGGTATGAGCCAAGCATTTCTGGTGTCATTCTAAGGGGGTGCAATATTTGTCAGAATGGAAGGAGATGGTCAACAGACCATACTGGTTTGCAAGGGAGGGTCTGCACCTCCCCCCCTAGGATTTTAAATATTAGTTAAAACATAGTCTTTCCCCACATTGCCATTTTTAGTCAATGCCAAACTAAAATTAGTTCCGACATAGCAAATCAAAACTAAGAAAATATACAGGTGTTGCTCAATGCTAAAAGTCTAAACAAGAAACTCCACTCCCCACAAGCTCTCTTCACCCTACAGAATGCTGATATCTATGCAGTCACAGAGACATGGTTTAAAGTCACAGGGAGCACATTGGCAATGCAAGGCTATAATGCCTTCCAAACATTTAAACCAGCTACTACACAGACACTGTCTAAAGGTGGCAGTGTCTCAATTTACACTGAGAATAAACACACCTCAAGGCTAGTCAAGAAGAATGATGCCCTTGAGCTTCTCTATGTTTAAATCACCACAGGCAAAATCCCACACTACTTCCTTGCAAGCTATAGATCCCTCTTCTATGACCCAGGAAACTCATAACATGTACTAAAGCTTACTGGAAACCCAAACAAGGACAACCACAAAGTATTCTTTAGCTATGTCTGCAACTTCAAAGGCAACACACAATTGCATGCAGAGCTCATGGTTAACGGAACCACCTATACTGACCCAGAAGATGTAACAAACCTACAGCAGACAAATTTAGCTCTAACTTTTTCCATCTCTCCTCTTCAACTACCCTTCAAGAAATATAATCAAATATAACTCCCCCTACTAGCACTAAGGAACAGGTCCTCAAAAGCTCTCTCTCTAAGGCCAAGCACAATACATCAATGGTCCCAGACAATACCCCATTAGGCCTTCTAAATAGCAAGAAACCTGACTTATCAGGCCCTCTGGCCTTGCTACTTAACCGCAGCCTCCAAACAGTCTTTGCGCCTAACAAATGGAGAACAGTAACAGTCATCTCTCTGCACAAAGGTGGGCCATCTACAAACCCTGGAAACTACAGATCCTTAAGTCTCACTAGTCTCATATGCAAAGCCATAGAAAGAATTATCATGGAAATGCTCAATAATTACATAGGAAGCCTTCATACACTAAACCCAACCCCAATCTGGTTTTGTCAAAGTAGGTCATATCTAATCAACCTGGTGGACTTCTTTAAGAATGTCACCAAAGCAATGGATGAGGGCAAAATGGTTCACACTGCCTACCTTTACTTGGCTAAGGCATTTGACACAGTACCCCACTTGGACATTGTTGACAAACTCAAGAGGTTAAGTATAAACCCTTATGTCATCAGTGGATAGCTAGCTGGCTCACAAACAAGACCCAGGAAGTTAGAACTGGGAAGTCCACCTCCACAAAGAGGCAGTCACTAGCAGATCTCCTCAGGGACTGGTCCTGGGACAGCTCCTTTTTGGCATTTACTTCTCTGAAGGGCCTCTAGCTGACAAATTTTCAGATGGCTGTAAATTAGGAGCAGTGTCAGAATTCCATACGGACACTAATGTTCTCCAAGAAGGGCTGACACAAACACATAACTTGTATCAGAACCATGGACTAAAACTAAATGCCAAAAACTGAACAACAGTATACTTCGCAAAGTTATCCACCCCTAGTAATCATTATATCTTCAACACACCCCTAACAGTTTACCCAGTAGTCAGGGACTTGGGGACACACACAGACAATCTAGCCTTTGACCATCACGTGTGTACAGTAGTGAGGAAATTGTTCTATGGACATGAACTTTCCCAGTATTTCCTTTAGCTGCTTGGTGTATATGGGAATCTTAAGGCAATGCAGAAATTACAACATCTAAACAAAGATATAGCATCTAGGTCCGAGGAAGTCATTGCTCCACTTTATTCAGTATTAATTAGACCTATTATTGAGTACAATGCCCCCTTTGATATGTACCTAGCCAGTCACATCGAACATCTGGAAAGTCCACAAACATTTCTCACTAACAGACTGTAGACCACCTCAAAGCCCTATCCCTGTATTCTCTCTCTTACAGGTTGCTGAGGAGAGATCCATGCCTGGCATAAAAGGCATTGTCGGACCTCACCCTGATGGATCTCCTGCATATAAGTCACTGTTCCCACGAGAGGAGAAAATATACTAGATCTCATTGTCACAAACATGGGGACAAAATGCTCCACACCGGAAGTATATCCCTCATTGGTGAGATCTGATCATAAACTAATCTCACTGGAAATCCACATCCCGCCCCCACCCCAAGCAAAAAAGACCATAGTGAAGAACTTCTCTAAAGCAAACTTCACACTACTCAAGACTGGTGTGGTATCCTTCAAGGCCCCTGAGCCAGAGGAAACCACAACCCAAGCTGGAAGCCCTTACAAATGCCTTCTATGAACACCTCCAGGACTGCATGGATCAGGCAATCCCAAATAAAACCAAGACTCTTTCCACAAAGGGCAAGCGTCCAGTCTGGTGGACCCCAGCCATTAACAAACTTTACAATAAGAGGAGAAAGCTATTACATGATAGAACAAAATCCATAAAAGGGAAGTCACCCCTGATCATTATTAGTAAAAAAAATACGAGCACTCATAAAATCAACTAAGGCCAATTTTGAGAGAAAAATTGCCATGGATTCAAAGGACAATCATAAGGCCTTTTTCAGCTATGTTAGGAACCTGGGTGGAAACTCCCAGATATGCTCAGAATTAGTCCAAAATGATACAAAAATCACTGAACCCACAGACATTGCCAACATACTGGCAGACAGGTTCAGTGCAAACTCACCCCCTCTCCCCTAAAGGAGAGATAACTATCCCAGCCAGTGTAGCCTCCCGGACATCTCAAATGCAGGTGAAAGCTGCTCTCTCTAAAGCTAAAAACACAGCATCAATGGGACGGATGGTGTCCCCAGCTGTGTGCTACACGAGCTAAATGAGGAATTAAACCGCACATAAGGCAGCTGTTTAATCTCAGCCTTACCACAGGATATGTGCCCAAGGGTGGCGCCGGCAACTGTGGTCCCACTCCACAAAGGCGGTGCCTCTACGGACCCTGGTAATTACCACCCCATAAGCTTAACAAGTCTAGTCTGCAAAGCTATGGAGAGGATCATAATGGAGCTCATAAACAAAGATATAGGGGACTTGCAGACATTGGACCCGACCCAGTTTGGCTTTGTCAAGGGAAGATCATGCCTTTTGAACTTGGTTGACTTCTTCGAAACAGTCACCAAGGCATGCTCTGAGGATCCCACAAGCCTTGTACTCCCCATGCAAAATCTTACAAGTCCATCGGAACAGACTAGACTGGGGTCTGAAGAGAAAGTGAGTCCTGGATTCAGAGATAGTCGATCCCTACACAAATGCAGTTTCTCCTTCACAAATTCCAGTACCAGTTCCTGGAAATCCAAGGGATGAAGGTGCTGAGCCCAACAATTCTTAAAGAACCACTGAATTTTTCTCATGTATAATCTGGCTACTGGAAACATGAGGATAACTGATGCCATGAGGCCTAGAATTCTGAGGAACTCTCTTGTTGAGGCCATGTCTGGAAAGCAGTCCAAGAAAATGCTATGATAAGTCAGAACTTTTGTCTTCTGGCAGGAAGGCCATCCTTTTTAATGTGTCTATCAAACACCACAAGAAAACAATTTGTTGAGTGGGTGTGAAGAAGGATTTTGAAGGTTCACTTTGATGCCCATGTGGAACAGGAGGTATGTGACCTTGTCTAAGGACTTCAATCACCTAAGCACAGAATCTGCACAAATCAGCAAGTCGTCTTAAATAAGGAAAAATGTGGATGCCAAGGGATCTGCAGTAGGCAAACACAGGGCCCAGGCACTTTGTAAACATATGAGGTGCAGTAGACAGTCTCAAGGGTAATGAATAAAACTGATAATGTAAACCAGACACTCCAACTCTCAAACATTTCTTGAAATTGTGAACAGGAATATGATACGGACCCTTGAGATCTAGAATCTTCAAGAAACAGTGGTTTGTAAGCAATGCTTGGATAGACTGTAAAGTGAACATTCTGAATTTCTAACTTTTATAACAGTATTTAGAAAGGACAAATCTAGGAACGGTTTCCAGGAGTCCTCCTTTTTTGTACCAATAAAATTTTGGATTAAAACCCTTATACTTTATGTATCACATGCACCTGTTTTACGTCCCCTGCATCTACAATGTGCACTGCAGGAAACAGCTCTGACTGGTCTGATGGGTGTGGGGACTTTCCACTGAAAGAAGGAAGATGTTCTATCCACTGCCAAGTGTATCCTCTCTGAATTACTCTCAGAAACCTTTTGTCTGGGACTACCTAAAGCCAAGCTGCAAAGCTAAGAGGAATGAGGAAGAAAAGAAAGGGGGGAGGGTGCTCTGTGACTCAGTAAAGTCATTTTTTTTTTTTTTTTTTTTAAAGAACCCCTTTTGTTTGGTTTCAAAGAATTATTCTCCCGCAATTTCATTTCAGATACCCAACTTTTGTTTGGCTAGGATTTTTGTTTGTTCTGCCCCTTGAAGTAAGACTCCTTGTTTAGGGAGAACTTGGGCACACGAAACATCCTATATACCCCATGCATTAATTTGCCCCATCACCCTCTGCTTGACAATCTGTGTGTAACTGAGGGCCCAAACACCAATTCTGAACTTAAAGCTGCATTCAAAATTTTGGCTTTTAAATCAGAGAAGTTCTGATTACGTAGCAAAGCATACCATCTTAATAAAACAGTAGCAGCAGCTGCAGTTTTCGAGACTGCATTTGCTCATTCAAACACACTTTTCAAAGCAAGATTTGGAATCGGAGTCAAATTAGGAACAACGTCATTCATGTAAGATTATTGCTTTGTAGGTAAAGATGCACCAAAATCATCCAAACGGTATACACACTGTAAAATAAATTTCCACATACATAGCCTTGACATTTTAACATTCTAGGAGCCAAATTACTAGAAAGAGATATCCTACTGCCCTAAAGATCTAATCACCTTTACTTGGGAGTGTTGAATTAGATGAAGCCACATAATTTTTATTAACAGACAGCTGTGGAGACTGCATCTGGGTCGTCATTCAAATGAGAAAAGAGGCCTGTCACAACTGGGAAGACCCCATAGTGCTGGAATACATACTGCTGTCTTGTAGGCAACTTTATAACAATCATCCGAGGCTGGTAAGAGAGGGGGTATAGCTACAGAATTGGACATCTCATCCTCTAAGTCATATAAGCTGTGCAGCTCTGAGGTATTTCCTGACTGTACCCAAGAAAAACATCACAAAATCTAACAACCATCTGATGAAAACTGAATACTTATTTGGACCTAAGCTCCCCTTCCGAAGAATCAGAGTGATTGGACTCAGTTGTCAGCTATGAAATCACCACTGTTCTCATCAGATTCCTCATCATTCTCTAAAGAACAGAAAGGTCTCTAGCCAAACTAACAAAAGAGTTATATGTGGAAAGTCAACCACTAGAATTAGCTGTATGCAGAACAATCACAGCCAAGGGAATCACATCAGTCCTATAAACAGCTACGGTCTGATTATTAGCTGTATGATGAAGCTTCTGTTTCTTGTTCTTGTGAACTTCACTACTAGATAAAATATCTGAGGACAAAGTATGTCTGGCAAGGGGATATCTTACCCCAGACTACTCCTGCACCGAAAATGTTTAGTTCCCTCATACCTGTGCCAGCTACTGGAACAGCCCTGGATGATGTGTCTGAACCCCATTCCATAGTGGAAAACAAGGCTACGCTAGAGGGAGACAGGGCAAAAGGTAAATGGTCTGCGGGCCAAGAAACAGCCTGACAAAACTATTGGCAGAGGCATATTTTTATTTTGCTTTTTACTTTTTAGGTACAACCAGATTTGACGGGGAGGTACCAGATATAGGATTCATCAGATCAGGGGAGAGAACACCAGTCAGAATAATAAACTGGCAGTACTGGATAATGTATTACAATAAGCACTTAAGTTTTAGCAGTAAGTTTTCTCCACACAACTACACCCTGCTAAAGTGTTCTATTATCACAAAAAAAAGTCTGGAATGTGCTCAGAATTTTGTTACAACTGACCGAAGATAAAGTTCCAGTATACGAAGTCCAAACACTAAAGCAATCAATGTCCCACACTAGTTTTAAAAATTAGCACCACAAACTATTTTGTCAGTTTAACATGGCTAAAGTTTAACAGCAATATAAACTATGTTTTCTTGTTAAAGAGAGTTAACTCTCCACATTACATTATAATAAGTGCACTTGCAGTAAAATCACAGTTGTGTGTTAGAAACGCACAGAAAGCAGCCATACATATAGTATATAATGAAAAAATGCTAAAAAAAAAAGTTCTCCAATATTTTCTTGTCAACAGATGAAAACAAAGCAGGGTAGCAACAACAAAGGCAGGAGCAATACATTTGTGGTTCTGATTGCATAAAACAGCCCCTAGTGTCTAACAGCACATACATACACCACACTTCTTGGAGGAAGACTCAAAAAGTTTCTTCAGAAACAATGAAAACAAGCATTTGTCAGACAGAAGCCAACTAAATATTGCTACAAGCAAAATTTTCCCACAGAAATAACTGTAAACAGTGAAAGAAAAAAAATACACTTTTAAAATAAAAGTAAAAAGAGAATAATAAATTGAAACTAAATGGGAAGGGAATCCTCAAATGGGATTCGTCTGAACAATAAACCAAAAAAAGTTTGCACTGGATCCATTCCTGTGAAGAATTAGTGGACTTTCTTCTTTGGATGGCAGAAAAAGACTGAACACATACTTCCTATGACAGATGAAGGCTTCCCTCTTAGGATATGCTCAGCCAATCAGCTGTCACATGAAGAGAGAGGGAGGAGAGGATAAGCTTTTGAAAGCTGGCCAACACTCAGTTACAAACACAAACCCTCGCACGTACGGCTGCCCGGCCAACCAACCTTGTAGAAAACACCAAAAGCCAGCAAGATAGTATCACCATTTAATCAGAGGCAAAAAAAAAAAGGGGGACAAAAATGTCCAAATTCAAAAACTCATACTAGTTTCGGCACCAGCCTTCATCAGTGAGTGAAAATAGTCAAAAATTCATAATCAACGTCAGTTTAAATGTAGTGGTAAACCAATAAGAACAAAGGCATTTGCATATGGCTTCTGAGTTAAATTTAAAGCAACATGACACAATTGGTTCAAATGTATATCCCCATACAATGCATGTGCTCATAAGCTATAGTTCTAATTATGAACTAAAATAACCTAAGACAAATTGTGACATATTGTTTATACACATAATAATAATATCATCTTATATTGCATAAGGAAAAGTGTGTATAAAGTGCCATGTAATGAACAAGTGTGTCAAAAATGTAAAGTGGATTATAAATGGTCATTAAGACCTGGAGGAAAAAGGGCTCCTAAGTGTGTGATCCAGTATCTTTCTTTATGGCTCAAAATGCCTTGCCATCCTGTCTGGTTTTGCCTATTTCCTGTAATTTTATCTATGATAGTAAACATAAACTGGGCACTGGGATGTTTGACTGTATGTAGGTATAATGCATTAGATGCCTTATTGTTACGTATGTCACTACGATGTTCCCCAATTCTAATACGTAGTGAACGTGAAGTCTTGCCAACATAAAATGATTTACATTGACATGTAGCCAAATATATAACCCAGCTGGTGGAGCAATTACCAAAAACCTTGATATCATACACTTTGCTGGTATTGGAGCTCGTAAATTGTTTGAGCTGATTGACATGAGCACAAGATACACAATGTCCACACCTGAATGTTCCCAGTAATTCGTCCCCCATTATAGTGAGTTGTTTATATTTAGCTGCCCCACTTTCTTTATGTTTATAATGGGAAAACAGGGTGCCTAATGTTTTGCCACGTCTAAATGAGAATGAACACTGGTTGTCTAGAATCCCCCTCAAAAAGTCATTTGCTAGTAAGATGTTCCAATTTTGATTCACCGCTTGCCTGACAGTTTGATGATTTTTACCAAGTGTAGTGATTAATCTAACTTGAGAGCTGTTAGTGTTTTTGCTCTTGTCCCTGTATTCCAACAATGTCTTCCTTTCTTGATTGTCCGAATAAGTCTTGGCTAGTTCAATATCAGAAATGCAATAGCCGCGGTCCAGAAATCTGGTTAGTAAATCGGCTTTGGCTGTAGAATAGTCCTGTGAACATGAATTGATTCTCAATTCTCAGATATTGAGATTTAGGGATGTTCCGGATGGTGTGGCGTGGATGCATACTATGAGCATGTAACAAGGTGTTAAACTGGGGATATTTCCGGTAAATTTTTGTATTGAGTGTGTTATCACTGTTACGATATACTGTAACATCCAAAAGGTTATAGTCTCTCTATGATATGTAATAGAGAATTCAATCCCCAAATGTTATTATTTAAATGTTCCAGAAACTCCTGAAGATAATTCGTATCTGCACGCCACACCATCCAACAATCATCTAAATATCTTCTCCATATGTCTATTTCCACAAGATATAGATTGTGTAAAGGGTTGTAAATCAGGCATTCCTCAAGGTAGGCCATAAAAAGATCTGCATAGATGGGGCAAGAAGCCCCCATCGCCGTACCTTGTAGTTGCCAATAGCAATCACCCTGGAAATAGAACACATTTTTGTTCAAAACATGTTCGGTAAGACAAATAAGTAAAGTATTGAAACCCGGAGAATAGAGTTCTGATTTGGCAAGCCAATATTCAACAGCCTGAAGCCCAGCCCAATGCAGAATACTGGTATAGAGGGATTTTACATCCAGTGTACACATTATCCAATGAGGTTCTAGTTGACAATCCTCAATGATTTGCAAAAATTGCGTGGTATCCTGAATTCTTGCTCTGACCAGGGACAATAATGGTTTTAGAAATTGGGTGAGAAAAGCAGACAATGGTTCTGTGAGAGAACCATGGCCAGAAACTATAGGCCTGCCTGGTGGGTGTGTAAGAGATTTGTGTATTTTAGGTAATAGGTACAGAATTTGTCTATCCGGTTCCTTCACCTGTAAATGTTGAACCGTTTTTTTCGTGAGTATACCCTCCTCTAATGCAGATTGTAAAAACAGATCTATCTCTTTTTTAAATTTCATTGTTGGATCAATATCCATTTTCATATAGCAATGTCTGTCAGATAATTGTCGTAAACCCTCATTTATATAGAAGTCCATGTTTAAGATCACCACTGCACCCCTTGTCAGCTTGAAGTATTGCTATATTTTGGTTGTTTCTAAGTTCTGACAAAGCCACTCTTTCGGTGGAAGTGATGTTATCCCTACCAGTAGCAACTTCAAAAGAGGAAAATGTAAATCCTTTAACACCGCTTGTTGAAATATCGCTACATTCTTATTCATAGGTGGCTGAAATGATGATTTGTGGAAGGTGAAATCAGTTGATCTTTGAGCATTAGAACTATCCTGTTCTGAAAAAAACAGTTTAAGGTTGAGTCTCGACAAAAATCAATGACATCTAATGAGGTTTGGTATTCATCACAAAAAAAGCTGGGAACAAAGTTTAACCCTTTATTGAGAACTTGTTTTTGTTCTGATGTTAATACATGATCCGATAGATTCAACACATTTTCAAAAACTTGTGTGTCTACTTGAGTAATGCCTGAATGAGTCCCGTCATTGAATCTGTAGATATATTTGTTTCTATGTTTCCTCCCCCCTCTGGATTTCCTACCATGTCTAAAGGGTAATGCGTGTTGGTTTTCTTCTTAAGTGGAGAGTTGACAGTATTGGCATATTCACCATCGGTGTTAGATGACTCCTCCCCTGAGGTACTTGTTTGAAAATGATCCCTATTCTTTAATATGGATCTGGGCCTTTCTAGTCCTGCCCCTGCCCATGGTAGGGACATTATCTTGAAACCTCACAGATCGTTGTACTTGAAATGGGTGTCCCCTTTCATAATCATTACTATCTCTGTTGAATTTCTTTATTTTTCGGTCTCTGATGATTTTATCATAAGATGTTAGCTCCTTGGACAACCTGTCTAGATACTCAAAATATTTGGGACTCGATTCATGTTTTTTACATGTATTTGCTAGATTCTTAACTTCTGAAAGACATATATCTATTGTTCTTTCATAATATGAAGCTAGGATCTTTACAAAAACCATGGATCCTTCTCTAAGTGCTGCATCCCATTCTTCATTAAGCCTCTCTTCAGATCTGCTTACAAGTGGGTGCAATTTTATCCGTAGTCCTCTAGGTGCAATATTTTTTTGTAAATAGGCTTTAAATAGCCGAAGATGCCAAATGTTGGCTCTTAATCCTTTCAAACCTTTTTCCAAATCCCGAAAACAGAACTCACAATTGTCTGTGGGATTTGTAACAGGTTGAGTGGGGTTGCTGCTTGGGGCTTGGTTAACACCAAAAATAGCCAAGTCTTCCCTATCAGCACACAGCCCCTCCAAGATCTTATCTAGATCCATACTATCTAACAGATGTCCAAGGAGCAAACAAAAAAATTCAATACTACAAAAAATTGTAAAAATTATGAAAAAAGATAGGCAGGGACAGGGCCAGAACTACCCAGAAAAAACATCAAAAAAACTTGGATGTTTAAATACCACCAAGGTCAGTTTCAAATCAATGTAACCCTCAGTATGTATAAATGAGGAATCATCCAAGGACAAATAGGTTAATAATATCCAGCCAATAAGATATCTGTCAAAAAATGGCACCAATATAATATTATCAATTTCTAGATATATTTAGAAACATTGCTCAGGACATAGGTCCAATATTGTCCTGTAAACAGTAATGAAAAACCAAAATATATATAGAGTTAGTTACTAACAAGTCTTGTTAGAATCTCTGCACTCTCAAACCATGTGTAATTAACTTGGTATCAAAAAGAGGGGTTCAAACCCATAACATAGACTATATAGATATAACATACGAAGAGTATCATGAACAAGACACCAATTTGACTCAACCTGTGTACACCAAAAGTTCTAATGCATTCCCGTAGAAAAACCTACTTGACTGTAATGCACACAAAAATGAAATGTGTTGTTATCTAGAAACATTTCAAAAAATGAACCAACTTTTTGAAAAAAATATATTAAGTACCCATGACATGGTTATAACCACTAACCAAAACCTGTCCTAAACCTTATATGCCCCAGACTTTATAAACCAGCACAATGCATGCTGCTCAAGACAAAATATACATGATGTAAAACCCACATGTATCCACGAGCAAGACCACTGTTACTGTACAAGATTACTGATAAAGTACTAAGGTATAGAACAACAATGTTTAAAAAATAGTACAACCACCAGCACAGTTGTAAAGTAAGATTGTTATATAAAGGACCAAAATTAGTCCTTAAGGTAAATGTAAGAAGTTTGAATCACTGAAATGGGAAATTGGTATTAATATAGTTCCAAGCAAAATTTCTTAATATAAGAATATTTGTCATGACAACCAAAGATGGTATCTGAGTAGTTAAAGAGTGTAAGATCCATATAATGTGATCAAACTCCAGATAGTAAACCCACTCATGCCAAAATATCCAAATCCCAAACAGTGAATATGCGTATATGTATACCAAAAAACAGTGTCGCTCTAAAACAACCAAATCCAATCCCAACCCCCAGACAGTTAAATTTCTAAATAACTACAAAAAATATTTGTTCAGACTAAATATATAAACAACCCAAGAATATTAAAGAGCTGAATCCTTGACAAGACCAGATTGAATTGGAATCAGGTCAGATTTTCAGTAAGTACAATAATCATGCCACCAAGCGTTGTAGCCCCAACATTCAGCTGAAAGCATACAAAACATTGTTTAGATGTAGTTTGACTAAATAATGACCATTGAAAGTGACCGATAACAATATTCGCTTAGTGTAATAC
The DNA here is from genome assembly GCF_019279795.1 of Protopterus annectens. Taxonomy (NCBI): domain Eukaryota; kingdom Metazoa; phylum Chordata; order Ceratodontiformes; family Protopteridae; genus Protopterus; species Protopterus annectens. Next base: position 243,640,159 of record NC_056742.1, read on the forward strand.
AATATTTAACAGTAATGCATAAACATTATATATATCAGGTTATCAGAAAAAAGCAAACCATGTATATTGAGTCCAAAACAGTCAATAAATAAAGTTCCACATAAGCCGCGATTCCTTATAGCTTATTCTGTTGTTGACCAGTCCCGACACTGTAAAAAATGAAAAGAACAGTCTTAATGTCGAGCCCAAAAATGAAGTCCAGCCCAGGAAATATGGTTTCGTATTGCAAAGAACCAGTCCAAAACCTTTAAGCCAAATGTAACAAAGGCAAAAAGTTGGCAAAATCAGACCCAGAACGGAATATTTGCTCTGCGATTCCTTTTCGGCTTGTCTGAGTGTGGATATATCCACAAAATGGTAGTAAACAAAAGACAAGCAGCTTGAAAATGAAGCCAAAATAAAATTTAAAGATGGCGGAGCCTTGAATCGAAGCCCGATATCCTCTGCCGCAAAGGCAGAATGCAAGCAAGCACACTAACCTGGGCATAAAACCAAAGTTATACTGGTCGGCTCGTCTCCATCAGTAAACAAAATATTAATAACCACAAAACTTGACAGTACCTTTTGAGGGCCGTTCAATACCTCAAGTCGCCAAATATGAACCAGACCTCGTATAAGTGCAGTAACTCAGAAGTATCCCAAATTTGGTTGTCCAAAGTAATAAACAATAAACGATGGTTTCAAAAGAAACCTGGACCCAATAATCCAAATTGACGTTGAAAGTAAAGATATATAGTAGCCTCAAGGAAGGAGTCCTCTCCCACCAATGGTGAAACAATACGCCAACAGCGAGGAAAACCAACTGATCCAAACACAAACCCTCGCACGTACGGCTGCCCGGCCAACCAACCTTGTAGAAAACACCAAAAGCCAGCAAGATAGTATCACCATTTAATCAGAGGCAAAAAAAAAAAAAAAACACTCAGTTACCTTAGTAGAGAACCCAAAATGCCACTGAGGCAGTGGGAATGATTAACATGTAGCATACAAATCCTAAAATCAGACTGGCGTTCCTTAATGCCAGAAGTCTAAACGATCTTGTGACACTCCTCCATTTGGAAAACATCCATGCCTGCAAAGTTATTGAAACATGGTTTGAATGTAAAGAGAACACACACTCTATACCAAGGCTTTTTTTTCCTGCTTTCAGACCCAACAGTGACTGTGATAGTGTCTCAATATCTGTCAGTGAATTAGGTAGATCCCTAGAGACTCTCAAACTAAGCAAACTGAACTACAATCACTCTAGGTAAGATTAAAGCAATAAGACGACGTGGTGTGGTATACTGCAGTTGGTGTGGTTTAATCACGAGGGCGAAGCCAGAGTGATTAAACAAAGGCAACCGTGGATAAATCTTCAATATACCACAACCACGGAGTCGGTTATTGCTATTATACAATGACATTATTTAAGAAAAAAATAACTTATTTATTTATTTAAACAAAGGCAACTGTGGATAAATCTTCAGTATACCACAACCACGGAGTCGGTTATTGCTATTATACAATGACATTATTTAAGAAAAAAAAAACTTATTTTTTTTAAACAATGTCTTTGTATAATGGCGGATTACTGTTCTTCCACTGGTTGTGGTATACTGCTTTTTCATTTTGATGTATTGCGCATACGTATGGGACTTGCATTCCCATGCATACCCAGTACATCAACGCTATGAAACGGAAGCAATGGTGAAAAGAAAGTCTCCATTGCTCCGTTTTCTCTCTTTTTTTTTTTTTTTATTGTAAAAAAAAAAAAAAAAAAAAAGGTTTTGGTGCACTTTATACCAACGGAAAAAAGTCCGGGCGACCAGACCTTTTTCCGTTGCTATATTGTGGGATTTACAATGGGCAAGTTGGTTGGGCTGGCTAATCAGCGTGCATGTTTTGGAATATTAATGTGGGGTCATTGTATAATAATCATTAATTAATACCTCGTTACATATCAGTATTTTTGCCCCTAGATGACCATGTAAAATTCCCCAGTGTTCTAAATGATATCCCCTTTAGCAAAAACTCACTTATTTTGGGTGACTTTAACTATCCCTTTAATAAACCTGGACACCTATACCTCCAATGTAGGATATGTGCAAAAATTCTTAGGCTTAAAGATTCCCCTTGAGCACGTAGCCGCATTGCTTTATATGGCTGGGAAGGCTGGTTATTTGCTTAGTACCAAGGATACTGCTTCTTTAAATTTCTTTAAGTTTTTTTAAAAAATTCCTGGCGCCAAAAAAAGTTTATAGGCTTGAAGTATTGTATTTTGAAATGTTCTGATGAAGCCCAAGTGTACTGGGTGAAAGCGCTTAACCTTTTCAGTTAATGTACATTTGGAACTTTTAAATGTTTTTAACTTTGTTATATTAAACTCGTTTTTAAGCTGGCAAGTGGTGAAGCACTTATTGGTGATTTCGGGGCCGTTTGCTGTATCCGTTTGTTTCCGAACTGGATTATATTCTGTTGTTGCTCTTTTAGCCATGGATATCACCGGTGTAGTACCACCAAAGTAATCAGGAAAGGAGAAGGACAACGTGTCTGGCTTACGAGACGAGATAGTGCAGCTCAAGGGTGAAATAATTAAACTGTTTCAGTTGGTACACAAATTAACAAGTAATGACTGTGTTACGAAATCATCTCGCTTACTTAAAATTCTGGACAATTTCCAGACTCAAGGTACCAATGGTATCAATATGGGGGATAGCCCCATGTGTGACAATTTGTTATTAGGGGAGAACAAAATGGTTAACAGTACCAATTCTCACAACAGAGAGGTTAATACATCTGTCAGGGAGAGAGACAAACAGTTTTCTTTTGCCTAATGGGCAAGGCACTTGTAACAGAGGCAGTCTGAAGGGACACACCAATGTGTTGGATATAACAGAGTCGTTGAACAGCAGTAAGATTAATTTAACAGATTTCACATTCAATTTATGATGTGGAAGAGGCGGCTAAATGAACTGGCGCCAAGCCGAAAAAAAAGCTACCAGTAAAAATGTATTCTTCAGTAACGGGTAGCGTTGCACAACATAATAAAGGTACTGTCTTTACTAATACCCATGCTGGTTCCAGTTCAGAAAGAGTTGGACTTTTAAACAAAGACAATCAGTACAACCAATTTTTAACAGTCAATTGTAACTTGGACAGTATGAGGCATAATCAAAACATTAAGTCTCCAGATTTAGACAATGCGGGGAGCTTAAAAAGCATGATTTATTTATTGGGTAAAAGACTTAAAAAGTATCAATGGACTGAAAGTTGACTATGCCTATTTGCTTAAATGTATTGAAATGAAAATTGTCCCAATGGGTTTGAGGTTCTTTAAACAACCCATGGGGTTAGATCTAACTGACAATGGTACTAACAAATTTAATGCATTTTTCAATGAATGTGGTTTTAATTTCATGAGATTGCTTATAAACTTTAATGATGAGAAGTTATGTAAGTTAGTACAGGAAACTGACAATCTGAATACTAAGATAATTAATGACCTGCTATTTTCCGAATGGGAAAAAGTGTATGCTAAACAATTTCAGTTAGCTGAAAGATGGATAAACAATATCCGGGATAGAAAAGTTAAAAAAATACAAAGAGATGTTGATCAACATAAGAAGGATATGGCTTATTTATGGCCTAAGGAAAAAGAAAAGAGTAGATATGATAATAGGAATAATAGTCGAACACAGGGAGAAAGAGATGCCCATGATGGACCACATTATTACAGAGAACAAAATTTTCGGAAGGACAACTTAGCTCAGGGACAACCATTTCATAACAGAGTGCAGCAACAGTTTTATCATCCAAATACAAGGACCAATCAGAAGTATTGGTGGAAGAACAAGTAGTGGTTGAATCACCAGATAATAGTTATCAGGCTGGAGATATTGTAATTACTGACAAAACATACACATATAATAATTTTAGTATTTACAACTATTCTAATACAACAATATGTCGTTCACATTTTGATTTACTGACTAAGGGTATGAAATACATACCCAATCCCAAATTTGACCTTGTTCACTGTCTATGTGAGTTTAAAAAATATATTAGGAAAATTAATTTAGCTGTACTATTTAAAGATAAACCTCAGACTCACAATTACAAAAATAAAAACACTGTAGATATGTTAAAAAGAGCTAGTACTTATTCACCTAGTCACCTACAGTGGATATTTATGACAAAATCGTGACTAGGGAAATTTATCAAATGTACAATAAGTTTAGAGAAATTACTCATACCAGTAATCTAACTAAGGAGGAAGGGAAAATATTAAGAGACTTACAAAGGGACAATAACATCAGGGTGATGAAGCCTGATAAAGGGGGAGGGGTAGTCTTATATGATAGTATCGAATACACAAAAAAGATGTACAACATTTTATATTACTCTGGTAATTATGAATCCAAATCTTTTAATGAGATTAATATAGCCTACCAAAGAATTGATTCATATTTGAAAGAATATTTAATTGAAGGAAGAGTTACTAGTGATCTATACCATTATTTAAAAGTTAAACATCCTAAACTAGCCACTCTGGTAGGCATACCCAAAGTACACAAGGATACTTCAGATCCACCTTTTAGACCCATTGTATCAGGGAGTAAATCCAAAACGTTTCCATTAGGTAAATATATTGATACTAAGTTAAAACATATATATAACGTCATACCTCACATGGTAAAAGATTCATGGGAGTTTTTAAGTAAATATCCCTGCATGGAATGAAGGTATTATATTCATCACCACTGATGTTGTTGATCTCTTTTCATGCATCCCTAAACAAGTGGGTGTGGTTTAGAGGTAATACCTGTACAGCTGGTCAATCTGTGTGTTTTCTTTAGTATCCCTAGTTGTCTTACTGTGTTTTTTTTAATGTGTTTATTTATTTGCTAATATGCTTTCTGTATAAACCGCAGTGAACGATAGTTTTAAAAAGGAAAGATTTGTGCTTAACAAATGATGGATATGTGGAAATGCTGGTGTGAAGAAGGCTCTTCGTTGTCCTTCCCTTTTTTTTTTTGAAGACACAAGCCAGCATGTAATGACACGCACCTTTGTTTCATATTTCATATCTCACGGAAAATGCATCTTAACAGGAGTGCTGTTATTTCGGCAACTTTCTGTTTGCAAGAGCAATATTTTAAATAGGTATTTTTGGCTTGTTTGTTATCCCCATTATTTTAGGCTTTGTCAGATTTTTTTCTCTAAGAGGCAGAGAGGTATGGCAGGGAGTTTCTCCTGCTTTTCAACTGCTCCAAAATTCGTCTGTATTTTTGGCTCTTTTGTTCCCCCCATTATTTTAGGCTTTCTACAGATTTTTTTCTCTGAGAAGCAGAGAGGTATGGCACAGAGTTACTCCTGCTTTTCAACTGCTCCATATCGTAAAACGTTCAGAACGATCGTTCATTATGGTTTGTTGCTCTGGTAACCACAATCAACGATCCTTGTAAAAAGCAAAGGTGTATTGTCAGGAGCACTCACAAGCAAAACATCTGTACCCGATTATAATCCTCTTTATGCGGGTCTTACAAAAGGTACAATGATGTCAAAGACGGCATCAAGCTGAGGAATGGGAAAAATCATTTCCTAATAAAATGAAATGTTGGATCACTTTATTTTTTTTTGGGGGGGGGGTGAAGTCAGTCACACAAATGGGATGATTTGCTTAAGTATGATTATACTGTACCATGCTTAATTTAGACATGGGAATAAAATGTAATATAATTTGATTATAAAGAATGATTAGAGGCTAATACTGAAGTGTAACAGAGAACAGACAGACTATGGAGCCAAAGCTCCTATCATCGCGCCCCCCCCCGCCCAAAACAAAAAAAATAAACTGTCTAAGAAGACCTGAAAATGAAATGTTACGGCACCATTTCTTAACACCTAATAAGTAATTTCCTAGTAACCTGATACATAACTGCTTTAATAGTCACACTTACAAGCATATGATTAATGCCTAATGGAAATGCTAAAAAATATTTCGACTTGTGACATTGCTTTGCGTTCTGCTCTGGATGCCAAGTAAGAAGTCAGTACAGAAATCTGCCGTCTGAGGTTAAAGGAACTGTTTGTAGACCTTGGTTTTGTGTAATTTTGTGACTGCTCTGTTTTTATGTTTTAAATGTATTTATGATAAAAAGGAGCACTGGGTTACAGATGCAGTATCCCATTAATAGCTCCTTATATATTCATGTTTCGGAGACATGTATGTTATTTCTGCAATTCTGTACAAATATTATTCACATCACTTACAGAATTAAGACTGGTTGAATTTGGGAGTCCTGGCTTCTGCTGTATGCCAATAAATTCAAGCATTGCTTACAAGTTGTCCTTTACTCTGAAATCGCAAGGCAAACACTTCATTTTAATGTAAAAAGTGCAATAAAGACGCACTTGTCTTTTCTCATATAAATAGCGACCTCAGAGATGTACACTTATGTATTTAATTTTTTTTTGGGGGGGGTAATGAGAAGATAGCGCTTAACAGCAGAACCTCAGATTAAAAAAGAGCTTGGGTAGATAATTATGAATGTTTGCACTCTTTTGCAAATACATTATAGATTGCAGTGTATTTAAACTAGATTAAAACATTATAATCCTGAAGAATGTAGGCAGTTAAACAAAATATAACATATATCACACAAAAGTGTCAAATTCAAGTCTAAGCAAATGTATGTCTTAGCTGACATAATTAGTTGTGATGCTGTCATTGTGTATTGAACTTTCACCTTCTAAACATATGGTTATTAATTTAGCACTTTAGAAATTATGATGCTCAAGGGTGCTATAACTCATCAAAATGTATTCAGTGTATTCCTTAACTTTTTTTTACAAATTTTTGCAGTGCCCTCTAAGTAAAATAGTCACTGAGGTTTATGGTTAAAAAGCCTGGAGAACTCACTGTGTTCTCCTGTGTGCACAACAGGACCATTAACTATGAGACCATCTACTGGTATCAACAACTTAGGGGTTGTGGTCGGCTTAAGCTCATGACCTACTCCTACACCAACAGCAGACCCCAGGATAAAAAGGAGTTCAAAGGAAGACTGACCACCACCAGAGACGGTGCAGAGAAAGGCAACATCACAATCAACAGCCTAAACGTTACAGACACTGGAATGTATTTCTGTGCAGCAATCTATGCACAGCGAAGCAGCTCCTCTAGAGACCTAACAGAAAACTCCACACTGGTGCTGCTAGCAAATATGTTTGGGCAGGGGCCTCATGCCAAATACCTTACAAGCACAAAAACATATTGAGTTGCCGTACATCTCAAACATCCCTGATTTTCCAGGGTATTCCTGATTTTGGTTCAGAATTTTGCTCTATCCCTCCTAAAATTAGAGAGATACGTGTGGGAAAAAATACAGATTATAATCAATATTCAGTTGAGTTTTTTAATACTTCCAAAATGCATGCTAATTAATGTGCTCTCGTTTTGTCTCTTCCTAAAGTAGTGGTACTAGCATTTAAGAAGTGTCTGTGATGTGGGGTCTTCATCCTAAATATTTCTGGTTTTGTGATGGGTTAAGAGTTATGATTGCATCTACTGCTTAAAAGTTACTGTACAGAGAGAAACTGACTTTATTACAAAACTAATTATAGAAAGTAAGGTTCAGTGTGAACTATAACAAGCATAATAACATAATAAAGGTACTGTCTTTACTAATACCCATGCTGGTTCCAGTTCAGAAAGAGTTGGACTTTTAAACAAAGACAATCAGTACAACCAATTTTTAACAGTCAATTGTAACTTGGACAGTATGAGGTATAATCAAAACATTAAGTCTCCAGATTTAGACAATGCGGGGAACTTAAAAAGCATGATTTATTTATTGGGTAAAAGACTTAAAAAGTATCAATGGACTGAAAGTTGACAATGCCTATTTGCTTAAATGTATTGAAATGAAAATTGTCCCAATGGGTTTGAGGTTCTTTAAACAACCCATGGGGTTAGATCTAACTGACAATGGTACTAACAAATTTAATGCATTTTTCAATGAATGTGGTTTTAATTTCATGAGATTGCTTATAAACTTTAATGATGAGAAGTTATGTAAGTTAGTACAGGAAACTGACAATCTGAATACTAAGATAATTAATGACCTGCTATTTTCCGAATGGGAAAAAGTGTATGCTAAACAATTTCAGTTAGCTGAAAGATGGATAAACAATATCCGGGATAGAAAAGTGAAAAAAATACAAAGAGATGTTGATCAACATAAGAAGGATATGGCTTATTTATGGCCTAAGGAAAAAGAAAAGAGTAGATATGATAATAGGAATAATAGTCGAACACAGGGAGAAAGAGATGCCCAAGATGGACCACATTATTATAGAGAACAAAATTTTCGGAAGGACAACTTAGCTCAGGGACAACCATTTCATAACAGAGTGCAGCAACAGTTTTATCCAAATACAAGGACCAATCAGAAGTATTGGTGGAAGAACAAGTAGTGGTTGAATCACCAGATAATATTTATCAGGCTGGAGATATTGTAATTACAGACAAAACATACACATATAATAATTTTAGTATTTACAACTATTCTAATACAACAATATGTCGTTCACATTTTGATTTACTGACTAAGGGTATGAAATACATACCCAATCCCAAATTTGACCTTGTTCACTGTCTATGTGAGTTTAAAAAATATATTAGGAAAATTAATTTAGCTGTACTATTTAAAGATAAACCTCAGACTCACAATTACAAAAATAAAAACACTGTAGATATGTTAAAAAGAGCTAGTACTTATACTCCACCTAGTCACCCTACAGTGGATATTTATGACAAAATCGTGACTAGGGAAATTTATCAAATGTACAATAAGTTTAGAGAAATTACTCATACCAGTAATCTAACTAAGGAGGAAGGGAAAATATTAAGAGACTTACAAAGGGACAATAACATCAGGGTGATGAAGCCTGATAAAGGGGGAGGGGTAGTCTTATATGATAGTATCGAATACACAAAAAAGATGTACAACATTTTATATTACTCTGGTAATTATGAATCCAAATCTTTTAATGAGATTAATATAGCCTACCAAAGAATTGATTCATATTTGAAAGAATATTTAATTGAAGGAAGAGTTACTAGTGATCTATACCATTATTTAAAAGTTAAACATCCTAAACTAGCCACTCTGGTAGGCATACCCAAAGTACACAAGGATACTTCAGATCCACCTTTTAGACCCATTGTATCAGGGAGTAAATCCAAAACGTTTCCATTAGGTAAATATATTGATACTAAGTTAAAACATATATATAACGTCACACCTCACATGGTAAAAGATTCATGGGAGTTTTTAAGTAAATATCCCATTAACGCATGGAATGAAGGTATTATGTTCATCGCCACTGATGTTGTTGATCTCTTTTCATGCATCCCCAAACAAGTGGGTGTGGTTCAGAGGTAATACCTGTACAGCTGGTCAATCTGTGTGTTTTCTTTAGTATCCCTAGTTGTCTTACTGTGTTTTTTTTAATGTGCTTATTTATTTGCTAATATGCTTTCTGTATAAACCGCAGTGAACGATAGTTTTAAAAAGGAAAGATTTGTGCTTAACAAATGATGGATATGTGGAAATGCTGGTGTGAAGAAGGCTCTTCGTTGTCCTTCCCTTTATTTTTGAAGGCACAAGCCAGCATGTAATGACATGCACCTTTGTTTCATATTTCATATCTCATGGAAAATGCATCTTAACAGGAGTGCTGTTATTTCGGCAACTTTCTGTTTGCAAGAGCAATATTTTAAATAGGTATTTTTGGCTTGTTTGTTATCCCCATTATTTTAGGCTTTGTCAGATTTTTTTCTCTAAGAGGCAGAGAGGTATGGCAGGGAGTTTCTCCTGCTTTTCAACTGCTCCAAAATTCGTCTGTATTTTTGGCTCTTTTGTTCCCCCCATTATTTTAGGCTTTCTACAGATTTTTTTCTCTGAGAAGCAGAGAGGTATGGCACAGAGTTACTCCTGCTTTTCAACTGCTCCATATCGTAAAACGTTCAGAACGATCGTTCATTATGGTTTGTTGCTCTGGTAACCACAATCAACGATCCTTGTAAAAAGCAAAGGTGTATTGTTAGGAGCACTCACAAGCAAAACATCTGTACCCGATTATAATCCTCTTTATGCGGGTCTTACAAAAGGTACAATGATGTCAAAGACGGCATCAAGCTGAGGAATGGGAAAAATCATTTCCTAATAAAATGAAATGTTGGATCACTTTATTTTTTTTTGGGGGGGGGGGTGAAGTCAGTCACACAAATGGGATGATTTGCTTAAGTATGATTATACTGTACCATGCTTAATTTAGACATGGGAATAAAATGTAATATAATTTGATTATAAAGAATGATTAGAGGCTAATACTGAAGTGTAACAGAGAACAGACAGACTATGGAGCCAAAGCTCCTATCGCCAGCGCCCGCCCAAAACAAAAAAAATAAACTGTCTAAGAAGACCTGAAAATAAAATGTTACGGCACCATTTCTTAACACCTAATGATAAGTAATTTCCTAGTAACCTGATACATAACTGCTTTAATAGTCACACTTACAAGCATATGATTAATGCCTAATGGAAATGCTAAAAAATATTTCGACTTTTGACATTGCTTTGCGTTCTGCTCTGGATACCAAGTAAGAAGTCAGTACAGAAATCTGCCGTCTGAGGTTAAAGGAACTGTTTGTAGACCTTGATTTTGTGTAATTTTGTGACTGCTCTGTTTTTATGTTTTAAATGTATTTATGATAAAAAGGAGCACTGGGTTACAGATGCAGTATCCCATTAATAGCTCCTTATATATTCATGTTTCGGAGACATGTATGTTATTTCTGCAATTCTGTACAAATATTATTCACATCACTTACAGAATTAAGACTGGTTGAATTTGGGAGTCCTGGCTTCTGTTGTATGCCAATAAATTCAAGCATTGCTTACAAGTTGTCCTTTACTCTGAAATCGCAAGGCAAATACTTCATTTTAATGTAAAAAGTGCAATAAAGACGCACTTGTCTTTTCTCATATAAATAGCGACCTCAGAGATGTACACTTATGTATTTAATTTTTTTTGGGGGGGTAATGAGAAGATAGCGCTTAACAGCAGAACCTCAGATTAAAAAAGAGCTTGGGTAGATAATTATGAATGTTTGCACTCTTTTGCAAATACATTATAGATTGCAGTGTATTTAAACTAGATTAAAACATTATAATCCTGAAGAATGTAGGCAGTTAAAATATAACATATATCACACAAAAGTGTCAAATTCTAGTCTAAGCAAATGTATGTCTTAGCTGACATAATTAGTTGTGATGCTGTCATTATGTATTGAACTTTCACCTTCTAAACATATGGTTATTAATTTAGCACTTTAGAAATTATGATGCTCAAGGGTGCTATGACTCATCAAAATGTATTCAGTGTATTCCTTAACTTTTTTTTTACAAATTTTTGCAGTGCCCTCTAAGTAAAATAGTCACTGAGGTTTATGGTTAAAAAGCCTGGAGAACTCACTGTGTTCTCCTGTGTGCACAACAGGAACATTAACTATGAGACCATCTACTGGTATCAACAACTTAGGGGTTGTGGTCGGCTTAAGCTCATGACCTACTCCTACACCAACAGCAGACCCCAGGATAAAAAGGAGTTCAAAGGAAGACTGACCACCACCAGAGACGGTGCAGAGAAAGGCAACATCACAATCAACAGCCTAAACGTTACAGACACTGGAATGTATTTCTGTGCAGCAATCTATGCACAGCGAAGCAGCTCCTCTAGAGACCCAACAGAAAACTCCACACTGGTGCTGCTAGCAAATATGTTTGGGCAGGAGCCTCATGCCAAATACCTTACAAGCACAAAAACATATTGAGTTGCCGTACATCTCAAACATCCCTGATTTTCCAGGGTATTCCTGATTTTGGTTCAGAATTTTGCTCTATCCCTCCTAAAATTAGAGAGATACGTGTGGGAAAAAATACAGATTATAATCAATATTCAGTTGAGTTTTTTAATACTTCCAAAATGCATGCTAATTAATGTGCTCTCGTTTTGTCTCTTCCTAAAGTAGTGGTACTAGCATTTAAGAAGTGTCTGTGATGTGGGGTCTTCATCCCTAAATATTTCTGGTTTTGTGATGGGTTAAGAGTTATGATTGCATCTACTGCTTAAAAAGTTACTGTACAGAGAGAGAAACTGACTTTATTACAAAACTAATTATAGAAAGTAAGGTTCAGTGTGAACTATCTTCGCCTTGGTTTCGCTATAAATATTGACTTCTTAAATGGGATAGATACCTAACCATTTAGTTTAATTTGCTTTCATTGCTTTACAGTCCAAATTCAGTGGTTTGTCTGTGAAATGTAGATTAATGTAGATGTTTAATGTGATCAGGGAAAGATTTTTGATTGTGTTCCCTAGGCTACTTATTGAGACAGACTGAAATATATATTTTATAACTTCATAGGTCATATGTTTATGCTAGGATAATGACCACCACGTTTTTTTTACAAGCCTAGCCATGCAACCCAACCCGATTCTGCCTCAGAGATTCTTACAAACAGATATGGTGGGGTACGCTGCTAAAGAATAGGTGGCTAAGGGATATGTGTGTGTGTGTGTGTGTGTGTGTGTGTGTGTGTGTGTGTGTGTGTGTGTGTGTGAGACAGAGATGTTAGTTGGGGATTAACTTATGTATTGTCTACCTCTGTCCATTAGAGACATGGGGTCAGAAAGGGGATGAATTTGCAATTACCCATACAATGCTCAAGGTTTCTTTTGAATAAAGTCAGGACTGAATTCTGCTTCACATAGATGAGGAGCTTATTCCATAGTCTGGAAATCCTTTGAGACCCATATCTGTCCCTACAGCTGTACTCACACAAAGCTCAGGGATTTGATCTAGTGTTTCTGGGGCTGCTTGTCTTGTGAATGTGCAAGAAATCCATCAAAGTTGGATGTGAGTATGTCTTATACGCTAGGCATAAATCACATCTCAGCAACCTGTAGGAGACTGATTACAGAGACTGGATCTTATGTCCGGATTTTCCTGGTGAGGAACCTTTGAGGGCATTCCATCTGTTGAGTGTGCCTGGTTGGGCAAATGCCAAAGGGGATACTGTAGTCAATTATGGGTCTAATGCTCAGCAGAATGCTATATAAATTTGAAGGACATCCTGTAGAGTGGTTCAGACAGAGATAAGTTACATATTTTATCATGAAATAACACCTTCAAGCAAACTTCATAGACCAACAGCCACTAACATATAAACAGGGCACAACAGTTAACTATCTCTAATCGGCACTTAATTGCCCTTTTTATGAATAGCCAAAAGTGCCACTACTGCTGCTAATTTTATACCTGACTGAATTTTCAATTAAGGTTTAGGATTAACTTCAGTAAAAAATAAAAAGCCGAACATAGTTTTATAGTTTAATAATCAAGGGATTCTAAAGGTGTTACTGCTTAATGCCAGGAGCCTGAACAAAAAACTCCACTCTCTCCAAGCTCTCCTTACCCTGGAGAATGTAGATATCTGTGTATTTACTGAGATATGATTTAAAGCCAAGAAGAACCCCCCAGTTGTGTAAGGCTACAGTGCCTCCCAAACATTTAGGCCAGTTATTGCACAAGTAGGGACTAAAGGTGGAGGTGTCTCATTCTACATCACTAACAAGGTCACCACAAGGTTGGTCAAACAGGATGATGAACTTGAGCTTTTCCATGTCCAAATTACCATAGGCAAAGTCCCATACCATACTCTTGCTAGCTATGGGTACCTCTTTTATGACCCTGGAAATCAATGACCCATATTTAAACTTACTGGAGACACTCAGCATTCAACCTAATACCATATTCCTGCTTAACTTCAACTACATCATTATAAAATGAGAATCATATATGACCCCAAACCTGCAGGCCCAGAGATTTCTGGGCTTTCCAAACATACCCTTGATCAGATAGTCCACATGCCCACTAGTGGAGCAAACATACTGGACCTGGTCCTCACTAACATGATAAACCTCTGCCTCTCCCCCTTGTAATGTCCTTGTTAGTAAGGTTGCACTATAAAGCTGTCTCCTTTCAAATACAAATAAAACCCATGACTCCAGCTAACCTCATAACATTTAGGAAATATTCATCTGTGGCCTCTATCTCTGCACCAGTTCCTTACTAACTCACCAACAAAGATAGGGATGAGTTATAAATAACATCAAATTGCATTACTTTAGTAATTAACTTTAGGGCCTAACACCACTTTACTATCATAATACAATAATGGCTTGATAACATAATAATATACTACAATGTCATGATATTCCGTTATATCTGATAACTCCACAGCATACTAAAGCTTTGGATGCCACATTTCTTTCCTTATTTTAATAAATCTGTTTAAGTCATATTTCTTTATAAATGCTTTTATTTCACTGTGGATCTCCCAATATTTATTTCTACTCCATATCTTCTATGTAACTCTTCAGCTTTCAATTCAGATTTTCTGAATGATACCTATTATTGTCTCATCTGTTTGTTATTTACTATAATTGGTTTATCAAAATAGCTATTAAAATGGCATTCTGTGAAATTCCTGCTAAATGCTTTATATGCAAGTTTTTCTTTAATTTAACTAATATGCCCGTGCGCAGCAGAGAACGCACTCACTTTTTGGTGAAGAAAGTAATAGGTTCCATGCCCACACCAAATAGATGGAGTCTAGACAGTGCAGTGTAGTTATAAGTGGGGTACTGCATTCCTGCGCATGTCATCCTTTGGATGTGATGTTAAATGAGGTCTCATCTGCATGAGTTGGTGATAGCTCAGGTAGATGTAAAAGAACCCATGGCACCTACTGAGAAGAGGAGGAGTCCTTTATTTTGCACAACATAAAAAAAAAACATTGTTTACACATTTACAAAATGTACATATTTACAAGCTCTTTTATGACACATTTCTGTTTTTTTTACTATTTATCAGTTTTGTTATAACATATTCATTATTCTTCTTTCATAATGGACCCTCGCTCCTTCCACAACAATAATCAAAGCAATAATAATAAATAATAAACAATAATAATACTTTTTCACAATATATCTGCCAAAATCCCTTTTCCATTAAACAAAATTTTATTCAGTCTTTCTTTACAAATAACTCATATTACATAAAATAAATTATACAATGCCGCCTCTAAAACATGCATGCTGATTGGCCAGCCCAACCAGCGTGCCCGTTTTAAATCCCTCAATATACTAACGGAAAAAGGTCCGCCCGGACTTTTCCGTTAGTATAAACTGTCTCGCTATGTTAAAAGAGTTTAACATAGCGACACAGGTTTAAAAGCAACGCAGATCTCCGTTGCTTTTTAAAGCTGTCTCGCTATGTTAAACTCCTTTAACATAGCGACACAATGTAAAATAACGGAGATCTTGCAATCTCCGTTGCTTTTAACCTGTCTCGCTATGTTAAATGAGTTTAACATAGCGAGACCTTTAAATAAACAGCGGAGATCTCCGTTGCTTATTTTAAAGCTGTCTCGCTATGTTAAACCCATTTAATATAGCGAGATAAAAGCAACGGAGATCTTCGTTCTCCGTTGCTTTTGCCACAACTCTGATGTACTGCGTAGGCATGCGCAGTACATCAGAACTGCTCGGAACACCAGACAGCTGCGGAAGGGCAGCAAAGAGGCGATATACAATGCCATTATTTAAGAAAAGTAATTATTTCTTTTCTTAAATAATGTCATTAATATAACAATAACCACTTCTGGGTGTGGGTAATGCTGGATTTACCCATGGTTGTCTTTGTTTGGTCCCTCGGGCGAAAACCATGCCAACCGTGGGTAAATCCAGCATTACCCACACCCAGGCGTGGGTTATTGCTACATTATCTACTCTTCTCACATATTCTTTATACTTGTTCTTATAATATCCATGCATCATACTCATATCTAGTTTATTTTTATATCATTAATATTCTCACTTTTTCACACAGCTTTTTCCAGCTCTCCCAAAATATACACACTCTTTCAACTTTTTTTTTTTTTTTTTATGGCAACTTCTGCTTCACTGGTAACTTATTTACTACCAATCTGCACAGGAATCCTGACACTCTTATCTTGGTATACCACTTTTTCCTGACTTTAACGGCTTTAATCACTTTCTGTGGTAAATATTCCCATGGATTTATATAATAATATTGTTTTATCACATTACTACCACGTCCGTGTATCTTTCTCTACATCATCAATTTTTATATTCCATGTTAGTATTTTTCTTGACGATTTTAATTTTTTCATTTGCATATGTTTTCTCTTTTCTTATTCCCATTACTTTCCAAAGTTTTTGTACTTATATTTATACATTATCACTATTACTTTCTCATTTGCTCTGTTAGCCACTTTGATGCTCTATACAAGTTTAAAGTAACAGAATAAACAAATGTATTTAGTAACCTCAATCCAACTTTATCTTTACTCATATACAACACACATTTTTACTTGGTTTAATCTGGAATCACATATGAAAGAAAACATCAACTTCACAATTTCCTTTTCATATTTTTGTAGGATCGTGTAAACATTTGACATATATGCTATATTTTCATTAATACAGAATTCATCAGATAAACCTTTTTCCTGAATGCCAGTCTGTATGTCTTCCACTGTACCCTCCCACTGCATCATAACTACATCAATTTCCCAAATGTTTTCCCTAACAAAGACACCTCATTCAATGACAACTATACACCCCCAATTTTCACCACATCTCCCAAAGCCTTACTTTTATCTTTATTTAAGGTTAATTTTGCTTTCCTGTTTGCATAAATATTTCACCATATTAAATCTCTTTTTCTTTCCCATTTCCATATTTCTTGTTCAGATGTCTCCTGCTCCTCCTGTTTCTCCTTACTTGGGGAACTCGTTCCATCATATTGTGGTATAACCTGTGTTATACTTTCTACACTAAATCCTTCACTTTGCAGGTATTCCATAACTTCAGCTTTTATTTTTTAAGTTCTACATTACTAATCTTCTATGTTTCCTCACTTTGATCATATTTTTGTATTGTGAGATTTTCCATATCTGAATGCCTTGGCCTGTATTTCTCTTTGAATATCTTTGGGGTTGTTTTTTGTTTTGATTAATTTGGCTTTCTCCTTTGCATAAGTATTGCACCATATCAGATCTCTCTTTCATTCTCATGTCCAGATTTCTCTTTTATACCTTTCAAAAATCTCTAGGTTAAGTTCATTATATTTTTGCACTTCCTCCGTCACTTCTTTTTCCAAATAGCTCATGGTTGCTCAGTCTATATAATGTTTTCATAAAACTGTAGTATTAATGAACATACATTTTTATCTGAAGCTTCTAACAGTTTTTCTTGTGCAAGTATTTTTCTTTCCTCTAATTTCTATATTAATCTTTTTGTATATCTTCTGTCTGGAAATTCTGGGCTACTTGCATAAAAGTAACAATACATAATCTATTTCTTATCCTTATCAGTAGTCCACTCTATTGTCTTTATGGCTCATTTTTGGCCTATCAGTTTTTGTGACTTTTGTGACTTACTTCTTCCTTCTACAAAGGGGGGGGGGGCATCCTCTCCCTGAGCCTGGCCAACCCCCATTGTAGGAATGTTTTTGTGTCTTGAGGATTCTACACTACCATTTTTCCAGTCTCTGCACCAGTGCGCCTACCAGGATTGGGCACTTTTTTATCCTGAGTCTTGTGCACCTTGCTTTTTTTTATTTTTTAACCTACATCTATCCATGATGTATGCTATATAAAATATAGTCTATATATCAGTGTCATCTTGGTGAGATTTTGTGAAAAGCAGGGTCCACCTCATGAAGGTACTCTCCAAGTCATGAGGATGAATTCAGTTCCAGCAATGCTACTCTCCCTTTGCTTGCTGATTTATCATCTCCCCATTCAAACTGTAAAGATATAGCTGATATACCTGCAGACAAATTCAATGCTAATTTTACCCCATAAATAGTTATTAACGTTATATACACTCCTGATTCCCTTACATTTTCAAGGGACACTTCCTAACTGTACTCTCAAAAGCTAAAATGCCACTTCTACATGGCAGGCAATTGTCTGGATACCTAATAAATACAGCTAAACATACCATGTGGAGCCTGTCCTGAACTTATCAGCTTAGTCAAAAGGTATGTCTATGAATGACTGACAATAGCTGTTGTGATACCCCTTCACAAAGGGGGTTGGCCCTACCACAGACCCAGGAAACTACACACCCATCAGCCTAACTAGAGTAGTTTGCAAAGCCATGAAATGCATATGTGACTTCATAAGGTATGGTATCAAAAATCTCATACTACCAGACCCTTAACAGTTTGGTTATGACAAGAGTAGGTCATGTTTACTTAATTTAGTAAATGTCCTCTCAAAGGTTATGGAGGTAGTAGAAAGAGATGTTGATAGTGGTCATTCAGTTTATGTAGCAGCATATCTGGATCTGGCCAAGTATTTCACACCATTTTCTTATACTAGAATTGTAAACAGCAAAAAGACCTAAATTTAGGCGTTTATGTGGAAATGTGGATAGCAAACTAGTTAAAGAATAAATCATACATAGTTAGGACTGGAATTGCCACCTCACATAGCAAGAAGGTGACTTTACTTTATACCTTCATGTTCAGTACTGGGGACATCATTTTTGGCAAATAATTTTCTGACATCTAAACCATAAATCTAGACTTATGGCTAACTAAATTTGCTGATGACTGTGAGCTGGGTATGACTGTGAGCTGGGTATAATTTTCAATCACCCTCAGTACAAAATTAGTAAAACAAGCAGTAATCATTAAAAACCAAAGGTGAACAGAAAAAAGGTTAAAGTTGAATGCAAAAAAAGTACACTATGGCCACATTTGTGAAGTAATCCTCATGCACAAGTTATAGCAAGGCCAATACCAACTCCAAACTGACAGAGTAGTCGGGGATCTTGGGACCTTGATCAATAATTCCATTTACTTCCAAGACCATGTTGCATCAGTAGTTAGAAAATCTTTCTGACTAACCAAACTGATTTTAAGACTCTAAACTACTAAAACAGAATTGGACCCTTATCTGCTAACTCCATCTCTTATAGATTCTTACGTGAAGATCTCTGCCTTGCATTACCTGCCAGTAAGGACCCAACCTTCCTTGATCTCCTTAACCTCCACAAAACATGAACTCCACAAACAATAAAATCAGATATTTTATTATTCATCAACATACAAATAAAACATCCTGAAGGAAAAGATACATTACTTAATGTGTACCCCATCTCTGGAATTAATTGTCTACGTGTTAAGTAGAATGCCACTGAACCTTGGGGATTCAATAGCAATCTGCAGATTCATTCCTAGCTTGGCCTATACTGACCTTCTAGAACTGCAGGTACATTATGAAAGTGGCTTACTGAGAAGGTATAAATGGTTTCTAAAATTACTTGCCTTTTATTTCCTACAATGCTGTGATTCAAATTAAGTATTAGGCAGTATAGTAGATCCTCATACAAGTTAGGTTAGCTTGTTTCAGTTTACTTTCACAAATATTACAATAAGAGGGTGTTGCAAGGGCAAAACAACTGAAACAAATGTTTAATTGTGTAATTAGGAACTGTACAAATATTGTTCTTTCAGAATACAACAATGTATTTGCAATCATTGTGTTAATAAGTTTGTAACAAACTTTCCATATGGAACAATGCAATTCAGTGCTCCCAGATAGATCAATAGATAGATATGTTGATTACATAGGTTTATAGGTTCACAGGTATATACTAGGCTAATGGCCCTGGAGCCTTTACAAGCCTAGCCACAGGATTACCCTGGCATAGTGCCACCCGACCTTAGTTCCCAGTGCCTCTGTTGAGTAAAGCCACTGGAGTAATCCCTGGGGTGAATTTTCTATTTCCAATCCACTCATCAAGATTTCATTTGAAGAGGGCCAGTGAGGTGCTCTTCTTGACATGTATGGGAAGTCTATTCCATAGCATGGGCAGTCTCTGGGTTATGAACCTGTCCCTCCAGCATGTTTTGTTGATTGTGGTAATGAGGTTGAGGACTCTGGAGCATGTGGTGTGGTGGGATTGGGATTTCTTTCGATGTAGCATTTTTAACAGAGCTGGGTCAGACATGGCTTTGTAAGTCAAGCAGAGATCGCCTTGTAGTAGGCAATTCGAGACATCAAACAACATAACTCAAATTCTGTAAGAATGAGCATTTGTTTTGGCAATAAAAGTGAAATCCAGTCATTTGCACTGGTCAAGGGTATGGTTTGTCCTGCAAATTTCACATTTCATTTCAAAATGTCCAATTGGAGGACATATGCATGGCTCCCATATATGTAGCAAAGTCTAGGAGGTTTAGATTTTTTGCCTGGAAGTGTTTACATAGATCCTTTTATACCCTAAACAGACTCCAAAGCATTTTTTCCTCAGGCAGATGTAAATTTTTGGTAGTATAATGGGGATGAAACCGGTACCTGGAAACGTGTTTTAAGAGTGTAATGAGTTGGCAGACTTTAAACAATTCCCTACAGAGTACTCTGTCAGGAATACTAGGTGAGCAAATGCGTGTAACTAAGGAAAGTATTTTTTTTTTTAATTGGGATATAGTATCTGAATTGCCTAGACATAGTAAGGCCTTGTTAAGTTTAATTCTGACCTGAAATTGTCCATTTAAATGACTTCAAATGTAAAAGTCATGGACAATCAGAATCACCATATAGTTGAAACACCTGATGTTTGTAAGGTTCATTTGCATATATCCCATGTGCCTCTGTTACAGGAGGTTTGGGAGGTCACTCACTGGAAGTTCTAGCTTGGCTGGAGTTTTCATTTAGTTTTTTTCTGATTGTTTTTTCAGTGTGGCCTTCTAACTCTTTGTTTTAATTTGTTAGTTGGGATATTTTGCAGTCACCCTAATGATAATGGACATCAGCTGGGTAGAACAACACTGTGTTTCTTATACTTAGTCAAAAATTCTGCTTATGCTATGCTGACAATGTTATAACAAGGCTGAAATATGCATATCTATAGCTAGTGGGGTTTGGCTTTATTGGCCTGAAATTGTGCATTAAAACACCTTCAAATGTAAAAGCCATGGGCAATCAGAATTGCCATATAGCTGAAACACCTGATGTTCATAAGGGTCATTTGAATATATCCCATGTGCCTCTGTTACAGGAGGTTTGGGAGGTCACTCATTGGAAGTTCTAGCTTGGCTGGAGTTTTCATTTAGTTTTTTCTGATTGTTTTTTCAGTGTGACCTTCTAACTCTTTGTTTTAATCTATTTATATTAAGTAATAAGTTTTGAAAGACTTCATCAATAAGGGTGAATATGTTAAATAACTATGTGCTATAATCTTTTACTGAGGTTTTATTTATGATACATCCTACTTTACTATGATTGAATTGCTTGTTATCTATCTTTCATGTAAATATTAATTGCTTATACAATAAGTAGATATATTGTATTAGAATTCTGTCTAAATCTACAATAGTACTATATCTGTTCGTGGTGGTGCTGCGGTAGCGTTGTCGCCTCACAGTTAGACGTTGCCCATTCGATTCTCAGTTAGAGCGTCTTCTGTGTGGCGACATGTGTGAATGGGCGTTCCTTCGTTGAAGGTTGTGCATTAGGCCCGGCACGCCAGCACGTAAAACTCTACTGCCAATCATTAGCGGACCGGAGTTCCACTGTGGCAACCCCTAACCGGGATAAGCCGAAAGACACAAACAAACAAACTATATCTGTTCAAAACAATATAAATATTGCATATTCCTATTACAAATATTCTCCATATGATAATTCAATTTATGGAGCTCAGATGTTCTGGATTGTCAAGGTGTGAGTGATAATCTGATGGACTTAGGTTTATCCATCAGATTAGGAATGATTTTCATTCCATGGCTAGAGTGGATCTTAGTTTTGTTAACATTTATTAATTTAAATTTGTTATTTTACAAAAACATTTTTAAGTATGCCTGACCAAAACATTATTTTATTGGTAAAGGCTGAAAGTATAAAACTGATCATTTCCTTTAAAACCTCAAACATAAACTTTATAGTTATCAGAGGAAAATGATTAATAGTTCATAGGTTCATAAGTAGGGACTAGGCTATCAGCCCAAGGGCCTAAGTAAGCCTAGCCAACAAGGTTCCCTGGCTTATGCCACCCAAGAAAGTTATTTTCCTGTGCCCCTGTCGAGCAGAGCCACCGAAGTGATCCCTGGGGTGCATTTCCTATTTCCCATCCACTTATCAAATTTTTTCTTGAAGAATGCTAATGAGGAACTTTGCTTGACATAGATGGGTAGCTTGTTCCAGAGTATGGGAAGTCTCTGGGACAGGAATATATCCCTCCAGCATGTCCTGTTTATTGTGGTGACAAGGTTTAGGTCCCTAGAGTGTGTAGCTCAGAGGGACTGGGATTTCTTTAGGTGTAGCATGTCCAACAGCTCTGGGTTTGACATAGCTTTATATGTTAGGCAGAGATCACCTTGGAGTAGGGGATATGCTATGGAGTAAAGCTGGAGTTTTTTTGAGACTGTCAGTGTAGGGCATCTGTTTGAGGCCAATAATCCTCTTTGTGAGGTACTTCTGTGGCCTTTCCAGCTGCTGCAGATGTCTTGTGAGGTACATTCCAAAAGGGGCATTGTACTCTATAATGGGTCTAATGAGTGTTGAGTAGAAGGGAACAATTACCTCTTTTTTCCTAGATGAGAACCCTTTTGTGATACGGTGTGCCATGTAGAAGGATTTCCTGATTACTGTGGCGATGTGATGATTATCAAAGGAGAGACTACTGTTCTCCTGGGTCCCCAGGTCTCTTATCACACATTCAGCATTAAGTAGACTGCTGCCTATGTGGTAGTTCATGGGTACAGAGCTTTTACCAAATGGGATGACAATGCACTTTTTGGCATTGAGCTTGAGGCCATGGCTCTGACACCAGGCATCTGTCTCAGTGAGACTCTTCTGTAGGATGTCCACATCATTTGGGGACACAACTATAGCTCTCAGTTTGCAGTCATCTGCAAACTTCATTAGCCAAAGGCCTTCTGTGTTTGGTATCTACTTCTCTGAAGTACAGGCTAACAGGAGAGGCCCCAAGACTGAGCCCTGTGGTACTCCACTTGTCACTGGTTTGAAGTCAGATTTGGAGTCTGCAACTTTTACAGTGTGGGTTCCGTCTGAGTCAACTGGAAACCCATCTTGTGATGTAGGGATTTATACCTAGTTTAGTGAGTTTAGCTATAATTCTAGAATGGGGGATGGTGTTGAAAGCCTTGGGGAGGTCAAGATAGGCTGTGTGAACCACCTTACCCTCGTCTACAGCGTTGGTGACTGCCTCAAAGAAGTCGATCAGGTTCAGGAGTCATGATTTGCCTTTCACAAACTCGAACTGGGTGGGGTCCAGAGTTTGGAGGTTACCAATGTCTTTGTTTATGAGTTCCATGATGATACGTTCCATGACCTTACAGACCAGGCTCGTCAGGCTAATAGGGCGATAGTTCCCAGGATCAGTGGTGGCTCCCCCTTTGTGGAGTGGGATAACTGTTGCTGTGCACCATTCAATGGGCACAAAGCCTGATGTGACACTATGATTGAACATGGTGCTTGGGTGGGGAGCCAGTTCGTTCTAAAGTTCATGTAAAACACAGCCTGGGATGTTGTCCGGTCCCATGGATGCTGTGTTTTTGGCTTTAGAGAGTGCAGCTTTTACCTGCATAGTTGTGATTACACGGACTTTGCATTCATCTTGTATAAATATGGGCACTTTAAGGGGTGAGAGGTGGGTAAAGTTAGCAATGAACCTATCTGCCAGGATGTTGGCAATATCAGTTGGTTCTGTAATTTTCATGCCGTTGTGCTGTAACTCAGAGCAGATCTGGATGTTGCCATTGAGATTCTTGACATAGTTATAGAATGCTTTGTGGTGTCCTTAGAATCAGTGGTGATTTTGTCTTCATAGCTAGCTTTGGAGGATCTTATAAGGGATCTCAGCTTCTTACTGAGGCTGACCAGGGAACTCCTCCACTCATGGGATTTTACTCTCTTTTGCAACAGTTTCTTCCTTCTGTTGTAGAGTTAGTTTAAGGCAGGGGACCACCAGATTGGCTTCCCTTTTTTGGAGGATAGCGTCTTGGTTCTGTTTGGGATAGCATGATCCATGCACTCATTTAAGTGCTTATAGAGTGCATCTGTGTAGGACTCAGCAGTCATAACTGTATTGTCCATCTGCATGGGTGTCATGAAGTTCGCCACTTCTGTCTTAAGAAGCATGAAGTTGGCTTTGGATAAATTTTTTACCATGATTTCCTTAATGGGGGGTGGGGGCAGGATGTGGATATCTATGGTGATTAGCTTATGGTCTGATCTGACCAACGAGGAGTTGACTTCCGGTGTGGAACACCAGTCACTCATGTTGGTAATGACTAGGTCTAGGATATTGTTGCCCCTGGTGGTGGTGTGGATAAGTTGATCCAGGGCACTGGAATTTATAAATTACAGAAAGCGTTGAGCAAAGGAGTTGGTAGATGAGTAGTTTTCCCAGTTAATGGTGGGGTAGTTGAAATCGCCCATTATTAAGGTGTTTGGTTGAATCCTAATATTTTCCAGTATATCAAGAAAAGAGGAGTGGGAATCCTGGAGGATGGTGGGGGATCTGTAGCAAGATACAATTTGGACTGCAGTTTTTCCCCAGAGTTAGCTGCACTTGGATAACCTTGAATGCATTATGCTGAGCAACTAGTCTGGAGGTGTGGATATCCTTAATGAATATGGACACACCTCTGCCTTTGGTGTTCCAGTCCAGGTTAGGTGGCCAAAAAGTGTGGTACGAGTTATAGCCTGGTAATGCAGGGGTGCTCTCTGGAGCCTTGAACCAAGTGTCAGTCACTGCACAGATATCAATGTTCTCCATTTTAAGGAGTGCCTCAAGGGAGTGCATTTTGAGGTTTAGACTTGTAGCATTACCCTCAGTTTTTGCTTGCCTATTCCTGATATGGTGATGAATTTGTCATTTGAACCTTGCCAGGTGTAATGCTGTCTTCAACTTATTTTAATCAGGCACTAACAGTCACAGGGTGTGTGCCCTCCATTGTTGCACTGCTATGAGCCATACAACTGGACAACCTTGCACCTTCCTAGTGTCTCTAAAGTGGTGTAGTACCCTTTTGTAAGCCACCTAATTACTTGTACTGTGGGTGCTTCTTATCTGTTATTCTAATATGTCCACTGATACTGTGAATGAATTTGCACCCACACTGGTACTGGTGCTGTTTCCAGTGCCAATCTCTTCATCTGAGCCCACTGTGAAATCAACATAGTGTAATGTCCAATTATTCTTCACCTCACCCTTTTTGCTGATTGCCCCCTTGTTGAACTACACATTTGTTGTCCGATTTTGAGTTGGGAGTACCTTGTTTGCCTTCTGGTTGTATATATCCAGGAAGAACTCCAACTCTGTAATGACAAATTAATGTCTACATGTAATTACTCTTGGGCACCTGCTGCTGAACTTGCTTCCTCTGAGTACCTCTTCCCCACCAAATTCTTCCAGATATGGCAACAGTTATCCTGAAAAAAATGCAGTGCAGTCTGAAAGTGTGCCAACACTCAAGTAAGATTATTATCTGTAAAAATTTAGATGCCTGAAGGCAAGAATACTCTTGTTACTTGATAGGTTCACAGGTGGTTACTAAGCCTGACACAAAGGTCTTTATAAGCCTAGCAGTGTGTACCTAATATAATACTAGAAAACCCCAACATAAATGATCTAGCCTAAACTCAAAATCTTAGTTAACAATAGTTAACAATGGATGCCCATATCTAGGAGGGTCATAGGTGAAATCCCTGGCAAGGAATTAACGGTTTTACATCCAGTCATCCAGGTTACACTTAAACAGGGTCATAGAGGGCCTCTGTTTGATGTGAATTGGTAGCCTATTCCTGAGGAGTGGCAACCTCTGAGAGGCATATCTATCTCTCCAGCAGGTCCTATTTATGTTGCAGGCCAGGCTAAGGTCCCTGGAGCAAGTGACCCTTATCCCATTTGTCTTGCGGATGTGAGAAATCCCATTAGGTTTGGATCAGAGATTGCTCTGTAGGCCAGGAACAACTCTTCTCTAAGTAGTCTGCATGCTACTGAGTACAGTGACAGCGACTTCAGTCTGTCAATGTATGACATGGTGGAGACCCTGTAATT